>NW_022145612.1:59041150-59161150 GCF_000002235.5 Strongylocentrotus purpuratus | reverse complement strand
CCCCCCCCCCCCATTTTTTCAAGTTCCCCAAAGTTGCCCCTTTTTACATAGGAGAAATGCCCCTATAACGTTGTAAGAAGTGCCCATTTTTACATAGAAAAGGTGCCTCTTTTATTAAGACAAGTGCCTCTTCCCCTTTCCACCTCTGATAAGTGCCCCTTTTACTTTGACACGTACCCATTTTCCTTCGAAAAGTTCCCATGTTCCTTTGTAATAAGTGTCCTTTTTAATCTCTAACAAATGCCCCTTTTCAGGTACGAGAAGCGCCCCTTATTATTTTTTATAAGTGCCCTCTTCACCTCCGATAATTTTGGATAAGCGCACCTTATATTTTCCCATACGCCCCCTTTCCTTTCTAATAAGTGCCCCTTTTCCTTCTGATAAGTGCCCCCATTAAAAAAAAATCCCCTTCCACTTCTCATAAATGGCCCTTTTCATCTTTTGTAAATGTCCCTATTCAATTCTGAGAGATATTCGTTTTACTTTGACAAGTGCCCCTTTCTCTCCTGATAAGTGCTCTTTTCATTTCTAATAAATGCCCCTTTTACTTTGACACGTCCTCCTTTTCCTTCCTAATAAATGCTCTTTTTCCTTCTTATAAGTGCCCCTTCCCCTTTTCATAATTACCACTTTTCATCTCTGATAAGTGCTTTGTTTATTTTAACATGTGCCTCTTTTCTGTTTAATAAGAGCCACTTCCTCCTTCTCATAAAAGCCCCCTTTCACCTCCAATAAATGCCCCTATTAAAATCTGATCGGTGCCCCTTTTCTTTCCACAAATGCAAATTTCCCTTTATTATTAGTGGCCCGTTTATATTTCATGGTCAGTGCCCCTTCTCAGATGCGAGAAGTGCCACTTTTCACCTCTGATAATTTCCCTTTTAACAATGATACGTGCCCCTTTTCCTTTCTAATAAGGAACCTATCCAATTGTCATAAATGCCCCTATCAAAATCTGATGGGTGCCTCTCTTCCACCGACAAATGCCCATTTCCCATTGCCATAAGTGTCTTTTTCATCCCTGGTGAGTGCCTCTTTTTTTAGATGTAAGAAGTGCCCCATTTTCACCACTGATAATTAGCCTTTGTACTTTGATCCTTTACTTGTCTTATCCCTTTCGATAAGTGTCCCCTTTTCCTCTCATCATTAAACGTGCCTCTAATTTCAAGCGACTAAGAGAAATTTCCCCCAAAGCTCGCTCGCTATGCTCGCTCGCATGTAGTGTTACTTATCAAAGGTCTTTTCAGTCTTCCGTTTTGATAATGATTGTGCTTATAACCCATCAGCATTCGGTTTTTCCTCTTTATAATATGTAATTTTTCGCACTGCGACCTAACAAATCTTAAAAATTTTGCTCGCTCGCAACTGAATTTTCAGACCATCACATCAAACTGCAAAGCATAATGCATATCTGATGATGTATAAAGAGAAGAAAATATCCTTAGTTGAACTTATCTCTAAGTTTGACTTAAAAGTTATGGAAAGCCGTTAGCATCCTTGAAAATATTTTGTAAAAGATATTTTAAAAGGCATACAATTTTGATTCAAATTATTCATATTTTCTATTACTATGTCAGATTTCATGTTCTTGATGTGGGATTTATGAAAAGTCTAAAATACTCACATTTTGGCTTTTGAATGTATTCTATTTTAAGGTTAAAATGGCTCTTCATAATATTTAAGTCCAACTTAGAGTTAAGTTTGACTTAGGATCTTTGTGAAACACCCCCCTGATAGTGTAATCATAATAATAGGGTATATACCAATATCTAAAAACTTGTATATTTTCGCTTTCAGATTTCCCTTTGAAGGTGGCCTTTTTTTCTCTCCAGAAATGGTCCTTTTTTTTGGTGCCCCGTACTTTGGAAAACGCTCCGCTGCCTCTGCATCCCACCACCCCCCCCCCCCCAAAAAAAAAGGTTATCATTATTATCCAAATATCTTCTTGTGGTCTAAAACTGCTGCTAGTATTATTTTGGTGGCATAATTACAAAGCACAATTATTTAGGGGGCAAATTTCTATTATTTTTGGTTTTGCCAGGGGTGTTTCCTATACCTTTCTCTCCCTGGATCCGCTCATGTGTAAAATGAGAAGGAAAAGGCCCACCTAACTATTAAACTAGGTATGTTACCAACTAACTAAGGATGGCCCGATGAACTCTCTGCATGAAATCACATGACTGTGACGATAGAGGACAGCAACGCCGAATCAGCTGCTCCGTTGCGTTGACGTGACTTGTATTCAATTCTGCAGGAAATCTGATCGCTCATTCACTTTTGCAATAGAGCCAGATGTAAACAAAATGTCTTCCAGGCGGCTAGGGAGCTCGCGGGCTCGGGGTCGAGATCTGGCCCATGAAGTCAAACATTTTGGAGGGCTGACCAAGCATTTGAAGAAGATTATATTCGACTCTAATAACTGTCTGACAGAACTGAAAACTTCAGATCATTTTGAAGAGGGTAATGTATGATTTTTGTTTTTTGAATTAGAGTCTAGACTACTCTGAGGTCAATCAATTATCAATGACACTGACTGTGCTTTGCCAGGCCAGTAGTCAGTACGCATGCCTGACTGCCTAGTTGTGTGTGCAATGAAACTATTGTGTGGCGATTTTTCATGATTATGTGTTGACGTTTTATGATGGGATTTATTTCAGATTATGCATTTTTCAGTCAATTGATTTATTTACAATTTCACTCAGTTTTTCAGCTACATTATACATACTATAGTCTATAGATCTAGTCTAGACTCTAGCTAGGACTAGGTCAATATTTAGAAATGACATTAATTACCAAGTTTATTCAGTGTTTATTTGATATGTTGAACTGCAACTTTGCAGAACACCTGTAAAATTACTAGATACTATTACTAGATCCATTCGCTCTTGTTGATGTTGTTTATGCACATAATGTATATACTCGGCCAGAGGGCTTCATGGCCAGAGAGCTTCATGGCCATAGGTGCGTATAGTCTTCAATGCAAGTGTGGATAGATCGTATCATGAACACATTTGTATGCATCATGTGTCTTCAGTTATATTGATGATCTTGTTAAATATTTTGTTCAACAAATACAAAGGGTATATTTAAAGATATAGTTGAGTTCTGGTCATGAGATTGCAATGTGAAAGAAACGATGTGGAATCGATCAGAAAAGGTTGATCATCAGTATTGGAGTGCAAGGTTCTGGAGTCATCAAAGTGATAAGAATTTTGGCACAGTCTTGGTAAAGTACATGTTGTAACGAGCCCTGTACACAGGGACTACACAAACATGTGGCATAAAAATCAGGCCTCATTTTAAAACTTTTACTTGTAATATATTTAGAATATGAAGGTATTATGAAGAGCCCTGCTTTTCAGGGAACATTTTTTCTCTATTACTTACTTTGGTTTACTTTGGTGTCGAGGCTTGAAGCTTCAGCTTATATGTGCCCCTCTTTACTGATTCGCGTTGGTATGATGGATGTTCTTCTGATGAATGTTCACACTTGCATAATAATAATGGTAACGCTCACAATTATTGTTAACCTCTCCCCAGAACTCAACCTTCTCTTTAAAGTTGAAGCTTTGCATACTACATGTATGTGGTAAATCTCGATTTTTGCTGCCATATGATGTGACATGAATTTCACCCTGATTTCCTACTACTAAAAATATGACCACAAAATTAATAAAAGTAACTAATTTTTTGGAAATATCCTCAGTGATATTGTCGTTACTAGTGACCTCAATAGTTTGGCGCATTGTATTTGTACAGTGTATTCTAAGTATATTCTTCTCATTGCATGTGTTTGAGGACGAGTTGTTTCATAACCTATGTACCTTGTGAACAGCCTTTCAATCATGTTGATCTACACTACCATACATGTGTATGTAGCTCTAGATGTAAATTGAAAATTAAGTTTGTTCAAAATTTAAGAATAATTAAGTAACATATTTATTAGGCACACTTCGGTTCTTTTTACATTAAAAAGGATCTTAACTTCATGAGTCATTTTTCATCTTTATTATCTTTCCAGAAGTAATCTCAACCCTTGTGTTGCCACCAGTTGCAGATGAAATTGTTGGAAAGGTGACAAAGAATCCACCAGCTCTTGTCATCTTTGGCCAGACTTACACAAGTAAAGCAACCCTAGTCAACAAGATATTCAGGGAAGACCTCTTTCAGATTGTGGACGACTCTGATAACAACAAGACATGGCGAGCTGTACACCTGAAATATGGCTCCCAGCGGAATACAAGGTTGACCCTTACCAACAGCTTCGAGCTGCTCAATGAAGAGCCAGGGTCTCCGGTGATGAGGAACTCTTGGACGGGGATTCCCCGAGTGGAGATGTTGGTGAAAGAGGAACATCAAAAAGATGCATGCATGCTAAGCGCAACCACAGAGGCAACACTGAATCATCCACTTCTTCAATGCAAACTTCAAATTCTTGTCACTCCACACAACTGTCCTGGAATATCAATATCACAGGCTTACAATGTGTGCACTCATAATGTACTCCCCGTGCTCTTGTACTGTTTCGACAAAGATCAGTTATCCGAGGAGAACCTTCGTGATTTGCAGGAGTTACAGAATTGTGCAGGAACCCTTCCCATATTATTTGTGGACTGCAGGGAGCCGAGCGAACCATTAGTGGCCCACAGGGAAAGGCGTCTTGTTGAGGATGCTCATGAAGACTTTGATGATGATTCAGCATATGACACCGATGAGAGGATAGAGGGAGAGCGGGAAAGGCACAATGGATTGGATGCAAGGTTACGTCGTAGGTGCAGACCTACACCGAACGACAGGCCAAGTGTTATAGACCAGCTAAGCAGGGCAGGCTTCATCAGCTCTCCTGAGGAGAATGGTAGAATGCGTGGTGTCCTTGATGTATTCACCATTGTCAACCAGGTAGAGGACCTCCATAACTCTGCAGCTATTGTGCAATTCATTCGTCGCTCCTTGCAATATTACTTGATCAGATGCTGCACTGCCATGCACGATCTCCACCAACACTGCATGAATCTGTTCATTACGACAGCATTTGACATGCAGAGGGACATTCTTGTGACACCAAAGCGAATTGAATATGCAAGACAAAGGGAGAATGAACTCTTTGATTCCTTGAAAGACTTGACTAACCAAAAGCAGGAGCAGCTTCGGAGCTTGATTCAGAGTACAGTTGCAGACATGACAGAAGACTTGCTTGAACAAGCTGGAAATTACAGATTTACAGGTTTGTATCAATTTGAGACATACAATATGCATGTACATTTGTAGCTACCAGATAAATGAAAAGAAGATTATTTTACCCTTTTAAAAAGATTTCCATTGGGTTTTATGAAGTGCTATCATAGCACATATTGCTTCTCTTTTCAACTTTAAGAAAGTGTGAGGTAGTTTTTTCTGGAATCAATCCTTTTTTAAAATCTCTTCTACTTCTTGTAATATGTGGTAAATAGTAAATACTAATGGATAATGCTTCCCCTATATCTATTAAACAGTTCTCTTATAATTTTCCTATTTTAATTTAGAGTTCAGTCAGTTCACAGTGATTTGTCCAAAGACGTTGCATTGATGATACTACATGTAACATCTTCCACCCCCCCCCCCCTCAAAAAAAGAAGGTTTCCATGTACTGTAGGTACATGTACATTGTACATACCCATATTTTTTTGTAAGTGTGATATAAGTTGGGCATACAACACGTTTGTAGCATGCACATGTTACTGTGTACTCTTTATACTTAACTTGTTGAAGGTGAGTTGTACATGTAGATGCACTAAGAATGTGGTCTGCGAGTAAGGCCATGACTTCATGAAGGTCATTTTCATCTTTCTTGACCTACAACAAGATTCTTGGAAGCCCTTTCATCATCAATATTGATTGATGACTACCTGTAGTCTCCCCTTCCCCCCCCCCCCCCCTCCCCTTTCAATGATAGATGGAGGATGTACATGTGATGTATTTGCTACTTGTCCTAAACCAGTCAATAAGATTAGGGAAACCTATTTTGTAGACAATTGCTCTCCATTGTTTGGAAGTGCATTGAATTGATGCTTGCATTGTGTACATGGTCAGCCATGGTAGGGCTGTCTGACCAAGTAAACAAACATGAAGTAGACATGGCCTTGGTCAAGGTGAACTTGTTGACCACATGGTTCCTTCATGTCAGGGATTTTGCAACTTGCAAGCTTCAAGTTCATAACAAGTATGGTCAATGTCATTCACGATTCAAGTGCCGATTGATTTTGATGAAGTACATTTGCATTCATCATGTAGAACATTATTCCAATCTGGAAAAATAACACAAGTGATTAAGTGTATTTTTAAACTTTAAAAAAAAAAAAAAAAAATTTTTAGTTTTATTTTGTTTGTTGGGTGTTAATTTGTTCAGATACATGTAAGCGATTTGAGTTTGTGACTTTGTGACTGTGTTGCCACGGGACACAAGTTGCATGTTTACAAGCCTACCCGGTATACACTGTATCTTGATTTAAAGCCCCACTGTCCTACGTGTAGCTACTTGCTCCCTCTATATAGAAAACTTCCCCAATCAGTGCCTGTTGGTCCCCAATGATCATCTTTTTCATATGTTAGTTGAGAGTTGAGTTAATGAGATAGCCATCTGTCAGTGACCTCGCTGTGTGGTCTAATCCCTTCTGGCCGAGTAGTATTGATGGTCTTTAAAGGTACAGTTTTTTTTTTTATCAAGTAATTTCATTGTCTTCTTGACTTTGTCATGAGGTACAACATGTATGATGTGGTAATGTACCAAAATATGTATGTAGATCAGGCGCCCCCACTCCGAGAACGGACGGACCCCATGGTGTTGCCAAAATGTCCTTTTCGTAACAAAAGAAAAAGGTCGACCTGTATTGACTTTACACACCGGACTTTTGCTGAAAAGGGGGGGTGCTGAAAAAGGCTCGTATACAAAAGAAAAAGGTTGAGCCGTATTGACTTTACACACTGGACTTTTGCTGAAAAGGGGGGGTCGGTTGGAACACACATATGCGTACCCTAAATAACACTGAGTGGGGGGGGGGGGGGGGCCAGGATGTAGATACTGTAGTTACAATGTACCAATATGCAAATATGATTTAGATTATAAGTTATCCGATTTTGCTCAAACTTTTGATTGGTTTGTCTGATTTTTCTGCTTCTATTGAAAGTGACTTATTATTTTAGGAGTGGACAAGCATTAACATTTATGCTATATTTGGTTTTGCCAGGGATATGCCCCTAGTACATGTACAGTGTATACCCTTCTCTCCTGGATCCGCTCATGTGTAGAGATACATGTAGAAGGAATAGCCCTTATTAAAGAGAAGGTTGAGTTCTGGGAAGAGGTGAAAAATAATTGTGAGCATTACTCATTCTTATTATGCAAGTGTGGAAGAACATCAGTTAAGACATGTTCCCTGAAAAGCATGGCTCTTTAAATGCCTTCACATTCTAAATATGCATGTAACATCGTAAAAATCGGGGGGGGGGGGGGGGGCGGCTTTTTACGCCACGTGTTCGTGTAGTCCCATATATCTTTCTTTACCAACTTTACCAAGACTTGGCCAAATTTCTTATCATTTTGAAGATTCCAGAACCTTGCAATACACACAAATTCTTATATGCTAGATGATCAACCTTTTCTGGTCGGTTTCACACCGTTTCTTTCACAATGCAATCGCATGACCAGAACTCAACTTAATATTTAAGGCTTTAACTTGTTGAAGATATGTACATGTTCAAGGAAATTTATACAAAACCTTGTATAAAGAAAGGTTGTATTATAAAGAATCATTGTATAGGAAAGGGGCATACAGACTGGCAATCAAATTTGTACGAAGAAACTAGTTTACATTACAGCCGGTCAATCATCATTTCATGCTCACGATAAACCCTGCCCTTATCACATAGACGATGAATTCTGCTAGTCTGAACCTTGGGTTAGTGCATGATTCTGATCCTAAGATATTATTTTGCAGGACTTAAGTCCTTGAATTCCAGTGACATGAATGACTCAGTCAAAAAGATGAGCTCAAGATTTAGTTGACTTTTGACAGCTGTACAATTTCTTGAAACCTATTTAGATGTGTACGTTGTACATGTATTTGTGTGAGGCCTGCTAGATGCATACACTGTATGTCTCTGCACTCTGCAGTAAGATACATCGAACTTCCTGTAAGCCAACTTACGTACATATATTTGTCGCATACAGGTACATGTACATGTACAAAAGAGAATAATAATAGTCAGGTACTAATAAATGCAAGCGCATATTGGATCTTGCTACATCATACATGTATGTGTACACTGTCACCCCTCCCCCCCCCCCCCCCCCAAATACTCAAACATGAATATCTGCAACTGTGTGTTAACTGTAATAAAATAAAGCCTCATTGTCTGTCTTTGGGCAGGTCCAAGCTATTTGGATTGTGACGTTCGGGACATTCAGAGACTTTAAACAAGAAATAACAACAGATGAAATTATTTATATGGCTATCTTTTGGTATGAGTCTGTGGCTATTATGGGCTAGTTCATTTGTGGAAAGTTTTAGTTCTGACCAATTTTTTAATTGATTACATTAAAAGTTAATTTACCTACAAATTTATTTCTCTGTAATGTTGTCCCATATACTGTATCTTAATGCCCAATGGCTGATGCAAGAATATGTACTTAAGAATGTCATTTGACTTTGAAACTTTTGATTTTTTTTCTTTCTGTAACAGGGATTAGGGAATATGCATTTGGATAACAGTGTCAAGCATTGTCTACCCCCTAACAAGACAAGGGGGTGATGCCAAGATGGTCATCAAGTTTTCAAGTGACCTACAGTTTTGTACTGATAGGCTTCACCATAGGCTCCAATGTATACTGATACATGTACATGTACCTTCTACAGTATATAGATTATAGGCCTTTACTTTTGCACACATCTTCTGTGTTGGAAAAAACCCTAGAATTAAAAGCAGTTGTTTTAGATCCACATGTCCATTTAGTTTATGTTCAGAAATAATCTTGACTCATTGTTCATTCTAGTGATAATTCGCACACCTGTACCTCAGACAATCAAACAAAAAGTGGATAAACAATGGTCATTGTGTACAAAGTCCCAAATCCAGCATTTTCTAGATTTATGTAAATGAATGATTCATTGGTACAGGTCGGGCAAAGTTCACTCTGCAGCTCTGTAACACAGAAATGTCTCAAAGTCTGTTAAGTTGCAGCTGGAAGGAAGGGGAAATTGAGAGATAGTGTTTTTCCTGTCACAGAGAAAGAGTGCACAAGGGGGTAAAACTCATCTACGTTGAAAGTGATGAAGGTGGGGGTATGGGAACTTAAAAAGTGCCATACCTCCCCCCCCCCCTCCCAATCCAATCCACTATCTTACTTACTTTCAATTAAAGCAGAAAATATTTGAGAAATAAAGGTAAAAGAGGATTTCAGGAAAATAAGACACATTTTAAACTTAAAGTTCTCATTTATTACTTTCAATGATACACAGATTTATGAAGATCACAGTCTATAATGTGGGAGAAATATTGCATCCTATTCCTATTTCAGCCTGGCTGATACTTGGTGGAATGATTTTGCATTACATAATACAGGCCAAAGTATGTTGATGAGCAGCCAAGTACTATCGACTATTGACAGCTGTCTCCCCCGAGGATGTCAATATTTTATGGACTTTGGATAATGGCAACCGATCTTGACCCTTCTCTAAATGCAGGGTCAATCGGGTTATAGAAAGCCTACATGATGTTCAATGTCTGTACATGTGTTTAGGTGTCCAAACATGTGTCAGACCATGGATCTACATGTACTCCTATCAGACCATGGTCAGACACTATTCTGGTGAGGGGTTGTCCTAAAGTTTGTTGAACTTTGGTCATTACAATCAATCATCATTAATCACTCACTAGTCTAGTATGACACTTACATGTGTATGGGAGCAGCGAGGATACCTGTACAAGGTGTTCCAAGAGGTGTGGGATTTCGTGATGCTGGTGTTGTGGGATCCTGAACTGTCATGACCATGGCAACCCTGAGCAACAAAGCAGTATAACTTTACAACATGCTTTGCAGGAAGTGACCATTGTCCCCATTGGGAAAAGATGGAAGTGGGGAGTTGGAGTGGTTTAAAGTGACTCTGTAACATTGCCTCAGATTCTGAAACAAAATCCTGGATTTAGCTCATGCTGCAATCATAATTATAAATCTTTAGGTCAGTCAGGAATACCATGACTTTTACAAGCCGCTCACCAGTCTGGTTATCAAGATATTTATGATTGGAAATCAACATTTCATTTTTCGTTTTCCCAACGGTTTTTAATAGACTACAGGCTACAGTCTATTGGGGGAAATGAGTATGGTAAAACCGGTCACTCAAAGATTTTTACTTTTTTGAGGCACTTAATGATCATTTTGAAACACAATTTTTTTAGGGCTTCAATATTACACCATATCACAGACACCGATAACACGTAGGGCCATGCATCTCAGATTTAACATTGTTAAATGATGCCTTTAAAGGAATTAATCTTGGGTTTGTTATTTGGTCTGCATGCAAAATGTCCTCTCAATATTTTTTGGCATGTTCCACTCCTTAGTCGTAAATTAACATATCAAAATAGTACACATCCATAAAATCTAAACACATAAATATGTCCCTCACTCCCACACAGTCATTGTTTAACATTAAGTAAACAATGCTATAAGAACAATACTTTATAACCTCCCAAACAAATTTGTCAAAATTAAAAATGCCTCTGATAATCATATGATACAGTACTACTCATACATTTACTATTGTGAAATTATGTGAATATATTACCTCAAATGTTAAATGACTTGCAGTGTACATATTTTATCAGATAGACTTTGTTATTTTTTCACTAGTTTGCAAATGTTTGTTTTGTGATAAGTTTTAACTTGGAGATAAGATTGGTTTACAATCCTCTTTCTTAAAAGTGTCCTGGGAAAATAAGGGATGTTTACCAAATCCTCATTACAGGTACATGTACATGTACATTACAGTATATCAGTCAGACAGTTAGAAATGGAAGCACGTAAGTGATTCATTTGTTTGATGTTCAATGTTCATGCATTCTTTGTGGTATGGACGGTAAGAAAATTGGAAAGAGCGAACAAAAATGATCCTGGTGATTTCATTACACTGAAAGGCAACCAACTTTTTAAAGAAAGCACAGGAGTAGGGTTGGCTTGTAAACTAATGCTGATCTAAATCACTCATTTGAATAATGATTACTTTTGAAGTATAAACAAAAGTAAATGATTTCAGTTGTGAAACGTTCTCCAAGCAAAATACATGTTACTGGTCAAATTAGAATACAATTTGATTTACAAAGACATCACATATACATGTACATGTACATGTACATTAATTACTATTTTGTTTTTTATCAGTTTAGCTTTGACTGATCATTGATTGATTGAATCAGATAACAATATGAAAATTATGTTGACCCTACCGAGTGTGCCATGGTATAAATATTTATACATGTAGCTGTCATAAAACTAGAGGAATCATTTTCAAAGGTGTCATTCTTGCTTCCCATTCCATTTTATTTTGATTTTGTTGAAGAACTTGTATTTTCAAAAGTTGAACAGTACCTTAAAAATTTATATTTACATTTAAAGAACATGCATGAAGTACACTGTACTGCATTTAATGTATTCTGAACTACATCATTTTGATGCTGTAGTCGACATACATACATGTATATGGTAATGTCATTGTTTTCAGAACTACATGTACACGTAGACTGTATACATGTATGTGTGTCTGAAAGTAAAGGGAAGTGGGAGTTGAACATGTAAACAACGGAACTGCTTTATTTTCATTTGCTTTAGAGTTTAGAATTGTGATTCACTTTTTAAGCTCTTGAGGAAATAGTAATATTGTATGACAGGATGAGAGCTAGCTCTACATAATAAAAAGATATCAGAAAATTCAGTCAGTTGCATGCACATGCTTTATCATGCATGCAGGTACATCATTTCTGCACTTTTGGTACTAGAGTGTACACTGTAGAATGCTTAAAAGATTAGCGCCCCCCCCCCTCCCTAATGTTGTTAAATAATGCATCCTTTGTAGGGAGCCAGAAGGATGTTAACTTGTATTGCTTAATGCAATTAACACCCTTCATAATTTTGAATGTCAACTGTTAATAATGATGATCATAATAATGACGATACTTCTACTACATTTTACAAATTAGTACATGTGTACATTTTACTCAAGTATAAACAAAAGAAGCAGACCTTTTCATAACTTCTCTGTTTACAAAGGCTAAGTAACAAAGAAAGTTTAATGACCTCGCCTCGATCCTAGCTGGCAGAAGGTTTAGAATGAAAATTTAAGCAAGATCTTGTGTTATTGAACAGCGATGGTAACTTGTAATGCGAAGACTGTAGAAGAAGGTGTCCGATCTTGAGAACAGAAAGAGCCATGTTATGGACGATTTGTGGTGTGGAAAGGTTGGTTCTGGAAGAAACTGGTGGAAGTGGTAAAGAGAAGTGGATTGAGATGTATGTGACATGTTTTGAAAAGGAAAGATGATGAACCTGTGAAAAGAACATCGGATCTGGAAGTGGATGGCATAAGAGGGAAAGGAATACCAAAGATTTCATGGAAAGATATAGTGAAGAAAGGGAGCAGTAAGGTTGGTCTCAATGAGGAGAATGCTGGAGACAAGAAGAAGTGGAGGGAGAGAGTTTCATCATGGGGCAAGAGTCAGTAACACCTCATTTATATTAAGTATGGGTGATTATGATGTTGTATTCTATAGTAGTTATTTTGACTTTGTAGGCCTGTAGCCCTGTATGTATCCCTCAGGTTTATTCACTTAAGTGCGTATAAAGCAATCTCATTTATGATACCACTTAAATTCTGATATAATGCCATATTTTCTTTTAATCATTTATTTTTACTTTATCAGATTATATCAATTATATTTCATTCTATCTGCCACAGATCTGGAAGTAAGCCAGGAGGGTAAGATCCAGAGCCAGAAGGACATCAAGAGGTGTACGGAACAGATCCAGGACCTGGTTTTGGCCCGCCTCAATGCCTGCGTTGTAGAGAAGCTGATAGGATCTGTGGAGCTGCTGAGAGAGAGTTTTCTAGGAACCCTTCAGAGATGTCTAGCAAGCTTAGAGAAGATAGATGGGGATCTGGAGACTTCTACCACTGTGGCACTCAGACAGGTATGCTTTGGACTGGAGATAATTCAAATGAAGGCAATTCCCTGAAATGTATCCCATACCTGAATGATACAAGTGACAAGCCCCTTTTCCCTTTTTTATAAATTCAGAAATGAAAAGGTTCTTACCGTTGGCAGCGAGCATATCAGTAGGATGAACAGAGACTAATGATTTTCATTATTTCCTCCCAGTAGTTATGCAGATCTTTTTTCTTATTTCAATTCTTTGACACATGATGAAGATAAATATGATAAATACTGATGTTCTACATGATGGATGGGAGGAAAACTATCCATACATATTTTGGAACAAACTTGAGACTATTCACCTTGTTTTACAGTTAGAAGCTGTTTTAAGTTTTTATTCTCAGGGATCCTATGCACAAGGCCTCCATTTCGGGATCCATGTGTTTTAACTGCATTCAATTTCTAAAAATCGTGAACTATTTTCCACAAAAAAAGCAATCTGAATCTCTTTTTTTTAAAACCTTCCAGTTCTAAACTGCTTTTATATTTTTCATATTCTAATGTAACCAGTTCATGGAAAAAAGTATCAAAAATTTTTTCAGGAAGGATGCAGGGAACTGAGGGAAGGGAGGAAGGAACCTAGAGGAAATGTCACTAACAAATTAGTAGATTTAAAGTTACTTTTAAAAACAAATGGCCACGTACATGTACACTGTAGTCACAGCATAGCAGCAAATAGAAAATAACTAAGCTGTTTACTATAAATACTGTCCTTTTTATCAACTGTGTAAGCACCAGCCACTTGACCAACCATCCTGCTCATATACAACTGTAGGAAGAGGTTATTTAAATAATAATAATAATAGTGAACATTTATAATGCGCCATGTCTGTCAAAATGACACTCCTGGCGCAGTTGTGTGGAAGTTGTATAATTGTGGGCAAGAATTCAAGAAAGAAAGTAAAATACACATAAGTTACAGTTTAACATACTTCAGGACATAATTTGCAATAATACAATAATACAATACAAAGCATATTACAGTAAATCAAGTTATATAAGGGTAGTACAATGTAAGACATAATTAATTAAACAAACTAATATGTTGAGAACAGAAACGTTTTTAACAAAGACTTAAACTGTGAGTATGGTATATCTCTCTTTTTAGATGAAATTATATACCTGTATTGACACAATAATAGAATTTATAATGATCAACTTGATAAAGTATATGACGCTGTAGGATGAATGTGATTTCTTTCAGATCTTGAATGCAGCGTATCAGGTTGAAGTGAGTGTGCGCACCAGCTCTTCCGTTGTGAGGATCATATGGGAACGCATGAAGGAGGTGAGTTCATCAAGATGAAAATAAACGGGGGAGGGTAGTATACTCCAAGAAAGATCTTGATTAGATGGGTTTGGGGGCATACTACAGTTCCCATGCTCTATAATACATGGTGTGACAAGCAGCTGGTGTGTACTACGGAATGGATCGTTCATTCACATGTAGACAAAATACAGATAGTGAGATATGAACTTGGGGTCAATGGGGTCAAACTCTAAAAAATATTCCTCACCTAGAGGTCAATGGAATGATTTCTGCTATAGACATAATAGTGGGGTCGGTGGGGTGATGTCAGACGAAGACTGTACAGAAAATTGATAAAATTGAAACATTTTGTTTAATGTGTATTTTGTTGCCATGGAGGATGTTAAAAGAGACTGAAAACAGCTAAAATTAAATTGGAACATAACCCCAGCCTTCCATGCACCATTAGAAACAAAGAGCAAGAACTTTGCAGTGCACTAAGATTTCATTAGATGATCAAGTTCAAGATTCTATTTATTTACAGAAACCAGTGTAGAGATAATATAATTATCAAGTTCACATAACACATACAAAGGACAACAGCAACAACGACAAAAAAACACTTAACTGTTCAGACAGGTACATGTACATGCATATGAACATAATAGAATAAAAGATACCAAACATATCTCACACTATTTTGCTGAGCAATTTTTTTTTACATGTAGGCCTGTATAGCTTAGTGTCTATTGCATTCTTTTAAAACAAATCTCCCAGCTTATGTTGCTTAGTGGCATTTCAATTTTTCATTTTATAAGATACTGCAAAATGGCTTTTGATCCTTACATCCTATACACATGATATTATAATTTTTTGTTAATGGCTAAAAAGTACCTTTAACTGCAACTTGAATGTTATACCATGGAATTCCTGCTGCTATATGTATATACACATCTGTTTTATTTGTCAATCATTGAACCATCCCAATATCAGCTGAAAAGCTTTTTAAACCCCCACATAAGCTCTTAATAAAGGGAAAACCTTGTATTTTAATGTTTCAATTGAGGATTATTTGGCTTCATGTAGATAATCTGTAAATATAGATTCTAATCCCAAAACAGAATTATGGTGTTTGTGTTATTTGTCTTTCATCTGGCACTTTGGTCTGTTTGCATTTTTCCCTCTTGATTGTGTAGTGGATTGTAATAAACATGGGGAATATTGGATAGTCAAGCAAATAATTATTCTCTTAACTAGAGGGTCAAGATTTCTTTTGATATGAAAAGTAGAGAAATATTTATTAGCAATATAGGAATGAAGCAAATTATGTCTAGCCTCTTAGTTGCAACAAATTAAAGACTTATACTAATTAATATAAAAAAGAAAGTTTTTTTAAAAAATAAAGACATGTACAGTGTATGCCTATACCAATACAAAATTACAGTTCTCTCTTTAATTGTTCAGACTCCAGAGTTTTGTATGTGATAATTCACCACAGAAGCAGTTACTTTCCATGTATCAGTTTTGTACTTCACTTGAAATACACTTATAGATCTTCGATGCTAAAGATAACTCCATGTAATATTTACTTCAAGAGTGTATTGTCCTATAGATGTGCCTGGGAACTTTTCTTTATGAAACCACATGTTTGCTTACTCTGTGTGTATAGAGAGGAATTATTCATCCAATATATTCAGATCTTAATACTAGTCAGAGTTGACATATTAAGTTTGCTTTGTACATACCTTATCTTGGATAAACAGATCAAATTCCCTTCAGGGACTAGACTCAATAGGGCTTGCTATCGAGGGTGCACCAAAGTTATAAAAACTTTATATTGCAACTGCTGTGGTTGGGGGGGGGGGGGGGTTCTTTTTTTATCTTTTTCATTCATTCAAATTTTCTCTTTCTAATAACAACACAAATAAAACCTGTACTGTAATTTATCTAGAAATGCTATTAAAGTTGATATGTTACATCTATACAATAGAGTGTGTCTTATAATCATTTGTACATGGTACATGCAGATGCAGATGTAGAATGTGAATATAGTGTGTAAAAGGGTATAACATACATGTACACACATGTTGTTATACCCTTTGGTTGTGAATTTAGGGTTTGATTGTGATACATACCGATAAATTTAATTCTGTCAATCAAGCATACTCTTGAGTCAAAGATTGTGTGGACTTTGAACAAAACAAGACTGATGAGCTGATTGAGTGCTCTATGTACATGTTTCTCATCATCATGTGTCATACATTATCTTTTTACTTTCTTTTTTAATTGATTGAAGGGATAGGTATAGGTGAAAGTTTTATGATGCAACACATTTTAACATGACAGTCATGTGCATTGACTTAAGTAATGTCATCCAGTTTATGCAATACATGTAAAGTCTATGTGAAAGAGAAAGTTTGGTTCTGATGAGGAAGATGCTTTAATATGAAAAGGCTTGTTTCAGCCATTGATGGTTTGGTACATGTTGTGTTGATGAAATTGATTTAGCTTTCATTTGGTCTATTCAATTCTATTCAATTCTATTCAATAAGGTTTTATTCAAAATGACGTTCTTGTAGCCGAAGCTGAATTGCATGGTCATTTAAAAGGTAAAAATACAGCATTATATAAAAGGATAAATATACTAGATACATTCATATTTATAATAGGCATTATTATTAAACATCATAACAAATATACAACATTCATGAAAGTTACTTTATTTTTATGAGTAATAATCATTTAACATGCGATCAAAACAGAGAATAGGGCTATTCTTAAATTGCTTGGTTTTACGATTAAATTGAGAATATTTCTGAACATTTTGTATATTAAAATTAACAATTTTTTGACTTGGTAGCCAATCACGATCTTCGAAAGAATCTTGCTATCCTCTTGAGGCATTTCCCATAGAGAGAAAAAAAAATTGATGAACGAGGTTGCTAGACCCTGATGATATCAAAGACTGCCTTCCTTCCTTCACACATGAAGCAATGAAATGCTTCAAAATTTGCTGGAGCAAAAGAACTTTTCTTTATCTCTATCAGACTTTCACTGCTTTGAAAGAAGAAAATGTTTTGCAGGAATCATTGGGAAATAGTTGGGTAGCTTGATTTTGTTCTATTTTGTGGAAGTTTGAAATGAGGATGTCTTTAACATGTCATCAAATGTACTTTTGCAATGTAGCAAATTGAACAGTTAAAGTTCTCGACATGTGCTAAAAATGTACATATTCTTCACAAGTTTTATATCACAAGACTTGCAGGAAAAGAAAAACAGTCTTTTGGAAGTTGAGTATTTGATAGTCATTGCCACTAGTAAGTAAATAGCAGGTAGCTAGATTCTTTATTTGGAAGTTGGTAATGAGAATGAAATCCTTGATAGAGATTACTCTCAATGGACCTTTGATTAGCGAGAGAAACTAACAAAGGTTGTAACCTTGTAACCTGCTAGTTTAATTGACGTCACTTTGTTCATGGTCTGCTTTGTGTTGGTTCAGAAATGCTAGGAGTTTAGAAGCCAGATAAAAGCCTTAATCTGTCAACATACAGGGTGTACACACATCTTAAGTTAAATTCCTCTTTATTGTGTTTGTTTGTATTTGCTTTTCATATTTAAAAAAAATAATTTAGTACTAAAGATGCTCATTCATTTGTCAAGATGGTATAGACTTTGATCAAGTCACCCTTAGTATGTCTACATGTACATGAAGTACAGTCACACCTGGTTAGAACCTCTCTTCCTCATGGGGGGGGGGGGGGGAGGGGGATACCTGGCCCCTACTTCCAAATATAAGCGACGGGGTACAACTGGCAATGCTCACCCTTTTTAACATTCATTTGGCATAAAGGCTTCACTTATTTTCAGTACTTTGGGGAAATGTGTCCCCATTTTACAAATCCTGGCCCTTGTGTTGACCCCAATTAAGATTTGGACATTTGGGTAGGGTGGTACCAAATTGCATTAAGGATATGTGTTTGCTCATTAGCCCTGATGTCTTATCAGATCTGAAGTAATATTTCCAGACTTAAGCGTTAGCATGTGAAGTCACGTCTCACGTGACACAATGAATTATTGCATGCATTGCCCACTTTATACCAGACATCCAGTATACCAGATAAAGCATGCTTTTAAACATTTCTGTAGAAACTGACCGATTTAACTCCGGGGTTACTTTCAGGGTCTATTCCGGATAGGGAAAATGTTAGTTTCCTGATTTGTAGAAACGTGCTGGATGATGACATGTACATGTAGATACTGTCAGTAATATACATAACCCATTCCAAAAAAAAAGTAGACTTTCCAAAAAAGTCTAAAAAAATGGACCGTTTCATGCAATTTCAGATGGTCTAAAATAATACTTTTTCACTCAAATAGAACCAAATTTCTTGGGTTACAGAAAATAATGGTCCTTACCTTTGTCGTTATAGAACAATGTTCTTGCAAGTATCCATCAAAGGTTCGTCGATTGCCACACTTTGATCTGTACAAGGTTTGTCGATTGCCACACTTTATTCTTACCAACGTTCGTCGATCGCCACACTTTACTTTGACCAAGGTTCGTCGATTGCCACACCTTGATCTGTCCAAGGTTTGTCGATCGCCACACTTTACTTTGACCAAGGTTCGTCGATTGCCACACCTTGATCTGTCCAAGGTTTTTCGATCGCCACACTTTACTTTGACCAAGGTTCGTCGATCGCCACACTTTACTCTTTCCAAGGTTTGTCGATCGCCGCACTTTACTCTTTCCAAGGCTCGTCGGTCGCCACACTTTACTCTTTCCAAGGCTCGTTGATCGCCACACTTTACTCTTTCCAAAGTTTGTCAATCGCCACACCTTGATCTGTCCAAGGCTAGTCGATCGCCACACTCTTTCCAAGGTTTGTCGATCGCCGCACTTTACTCTTTTCAAGGCTCGTCGGTCGCCACACTTTACTCTTTTCAAGGTTCGTCAATCGCCACACTTTTCTTTGATCAAGGTTCGTCGATCGCCACACTTTATTATTACCAAGGTTCGTCGATCGCCACACTTTATTATTACCAACGTTTGTCGTTTGCCACACTTTACTCTTTCCAAGGTTTGTCGATTGCCCCACCTTGATCTGTCCAAGGTTTGTCGATTGCCACACCTTGATCTGTCCAAGGTTTGTCGATTGCCACACTTTATTCTTACCAACGTTCATCGATTGCCACACTTTACTCTTCCCAATTTTCGTTGATCGCCACACCATACTCTTACTAAGGTTCGTCGATCGCCACACTTTGCTCTTTCCAATGTTTGTCGATCGCCACACCATACTCTTACTAAAGTTCGTCGATTGCCACACTTTACTCTTTCAAAGGTTCGTCGATCTCCACGCCACATTGTTACCAAGGTTCGTCGATCGCCACACTTTACTCTTTCAGAGGTATGCAATTGCCACACCTTGATCTGTCCAAGGTTTGTTGAATGTGACACTTATCTCATACAGAACAATGTATATCAATCATAATCAAATCTTTGAAACAACAAAGTAGTTTTTATTCAGTATATATATATATATATATATATGATATTCACTTTATTATTACTCTTACAAGTGCTGGTAATCAACTGCAGTCCATGTTCCCCTGTTCAGGACATTTTGGGAACCACTCATAAATGGGTTAATGTAACATGGGTTTAAGAAAGTGAAAAATGCTTGTTATTACAGAGTGAAAGATCTGTATTACTATTTGAATTAAATGAATACATATGGAAGACTTATGTTTTTCAAAATATTATCATAGGAACATGAATATTCTAGTTATAGAAATATTTGAAAAATTCAAAGATCATTTCAGTAATGCAGATATTTAAACATTATCTATATATGAAAAAAATAGAAGGAAAACAAAATTGTCATTGTTACACTCATTACAAATTACATTGAAACAACTTTTAAACTAGCTCTGATAACAATGGTTTATGTATAAACAGGGAGCCCCCCCCCAAAAAAAAACAACAACAACAACAACAACAACAATGCAATGGGGAACTTTCCAAAATAAAGTAACAAAATGATTGTGTCCACCGGATAGAATGTCCGTTCAGATGAGAAACGATACCAAGAACAGTAATTTTGGACGAGTAGTTTTTGTTGTAAGACGTCTTAAGTAAGACCATGTCAGGTTCCCACTTTTGCCATTTTTACCAAGTCACTTCCTTATAAATCGCAGTTCCTGTCATCATATCATCGAGCAACTATGCCCATCATTGGCACACAGCTGAATGCACACTAATAATGGCATACGTATTGCTCATTGTTCGACGCTAAGGCGCATTGACTTGGTAAAAATTGACAAAAAAGGGAACCTGACATGGTGTCACTCTAAGAGATGCAAAACTACACTACCAAAAGGACTATTCTTGGTATCGTTTTCATTGGAAAGGGCACCCTATCTGTTGGACATATTAATTCTGTTGAAAAATCAACTGGTTACATCACAAATCCATCTGTTCATTAATTTCTCTCTACTCCCTAAATCATCAATGTGTAGCATTGAAAAGATATGCCTTTACACTGATTACATTAAAGGGGTGGTATAGTTTTGGCAAGGCCGAGCTTTAGTATCCAAAAAATGCACAATAACATTACAAACAAATAAGTACAACACCACCATGCTCGAAAGGTAAAGAAAAAGTGACTTAGTAAAAGGCCCATCATTATTTTTAAAAAAGCCATTCAAACAAAAGAGGATGCTCTCTAAAAAGCAGTGGTTTCAACCATTTTTCATACAAAATTATGCATTTGATGTCTGTCATTAAAATTGTAGACATTTTCAAGTCTTACACTAAGTTTTTCATTATCTCACAAAATAAAGCCTAATTTGCTTATTTGCATACATACAGAGTGTCTCTGGCTTAATTTTCTTCTTTTGATCCAAGGAATATGTAAATTCCAATAGCTTGGTAAAAACACCATTGTAATAGATATTCCATTTCCATTAAAGGGATCCGGTAACTTTGTTTTAGATTCTGAAACAAAATCCTGGAGTTAGCTCATGCTGCAATGATAATTATAAACCTTTAGGTGAATCAGGAACCCCATGAATTTTACAAGCCGATCGCCTGTCTGATTATTAAGATATTTATGATTGGAAAATCACACTACAGTCTATTGGGGAAAACAAGTTTGGTAAAACCGGTCACAGATTTTTAAAAACTTTTTTGAGGCACTTCTTGATCATTTTGAAGCGCGATTTTTTTTAGGGCTTCAATATTACACAATGTCACAGACACTGATAACACGTAGGGCCGTGCATCTCAGATTTAACATTGTTAAACGATGCCTATGATACATTTGAATAAATTATGCAAATTAGGCCTAATTTGCATATAAACAGAGCTTAACAAAACAAATCTTTTGATCCAAAAAAGAATGTTCTCTTTTAAATGTGTCAATAAAGACACCATTGTAATGGAATATCATATTACAATGAATAAATTTGCATAAATTATGGAAGTTAGACCTAATTTGCATAGATACAGAGTTTGGATGAATTTTTTTTTTTTTGATCCAAGGAATATGTGTCCTTAGTAATCATCGTACCTCAAAATGCAACAAGCCTACTATAATTCACACATTTTGGCTCATAGCACATATATCTGGCCACTTTATGTGGGTTTGAGGAAAGGGAGTCACATATGAAATTCACTATTCATTTGTTTAGCAATTTCTACTTTGTCCTTCATAAGAGGGTGTGTGAAAGATTCATCCTTTTCATGCACGTACTGTACACGAAGGGTGCAAATGATAAACTGATTCTCCACGTCCTGAACATCTGTCTTGGAAAGCCTCCGCCCTTTCAGAAATCGGACAGAGGCAATACCATTTACATTGTCCAGGTGCAAAACTTGTCCAATGGGGGGGGGGGGGGAATCTGCTGCCTGAATAAAACACAGCCACCCAGTCTCCTTGGACAACAGTTTTTCCATTCCACAGGTGAAGCTGCAATGGAAAAAACATTTGAATTATTGGTTAGTAATTTTATATAAACAGTTCAAAGTACATGTCAAGAATGATATGCAAAATGAGATTATTCTACAAACCAAGACAATAACAATTTCTTTTTCTTTCTTTCTGATGCAAGCAGGATTGGTGCTGGGCGCATCATCATACTTTTTGTTGAACTGATTCATGAATAATTCCTATTTGGCCTGATAGTCTTCAACTTCAAACTTTTTGTACCTTTTTGGTTTCGATCATGCCGTTACACTACATACAAGGTCATTTGCAAAATTACAATCATAACAATGGAGCACATACATCTTTAAATCATTTATAACACATATACTAGGCTATTGTACATTATAGATGTTAAACACAAATATTCATGCTGAAATATGTCATGCATTAATAATAATCTATATACTTTAATTGCATTGAGTGAGCAACTATCAATACCTTAGAAGAAATATTCTCACCTTATCTATGCAGTTATCAAGGCCCAGGAAAGAAATGATGAACGAATGGTGATTATCCAGAATGATGTATCCTTCTTAAATTGTAGTCCAAGTTTAGGTGCACACCAATTCCTTTATATAGTGTTATGTAATGGTAGTACAAGTCTACACCCCTCGGTAATAATATGTAATATCACTCAGTATATGCCCCAATACAGATAAGACCCACCCTGCGAAATACCAGACCTCCTTCCAAGACATTTGTTTAATAACTTATTCTAGCCAAATAAACCCCAAATTGTATACACTCGATAAGAGCCCCAAACCTCCAAAACAAAAGAGTTCCTGTCTTTCTCCCAATAACCAGAACCCCCTTTGTTTCATAAGACCCTTTCCCAGAACAGATTACATGTGTTAGCTAAATGACTGTGAGAGCAGGGCTTGTAATAAAGTCTCACCTCCCTGGTGAGAGGGAACTTGTTTTTGTTCCTTTGACACAATAACCTACCCTCATATCCATTTTGTATCCTTCTGTATAAATTATGACATGTTCTGGCTTTGTAGAGAGGAGTTTAGTTTTGATCTCCATTTGATCAAGACCCTCTTTCTAGCTAGCTCTCTCTTCATCTTGTATTTTACAATGTGGAAGTTCATAATGAGGTGACCGATTCGAGTCTCCAAAGTTTGGAGATAATAAATACTCTTAATATAGTCTATCCTTACTTCTTCATATTTATTGATGTACCTCTCCTACCGCCAATAACATAACACACCGATCCCAACACAACAATAGGCCTACATAGACTTCCATGGAGATATTGGGATGTATTTCATAGTAAAGAGACCATTTCTTTTAGACTAAAGCTTAATTTTTGATGGGCCAGAGAGTGTGTTTGTTCGGTGATAACACAACTTGACAAAAAGGCATCTTAATTATTATTGCGCATGTTTTTTTTTGCTATAGCAGGCTGCATGGATCAGTCCTAAATTTTGAATCAGTGCATGGCTGCTGCTACAGAGTTTCAGCCATACTTTCAACCATGTAAAATACCTACAAGCATGTACAGTATCCAACCTCGATCTTCATCGCTTCTGAGCATATTTTCCGCTTCATGTTAACTTTGGGGTAATGCATGGATTTTGAGGCCTTGAGCTCAAATTTTAATTAGGATTTCATGACTATACTTGATATTTCTGATTTGCTTGCTTCTGCATATATCATGTATTTTATTTATAAAAAAGTTTCAATTACTGTAAATGTACATTCACAGTCTGCAGGTTTTTATTTCAAATTGATACATAACAATTTTGTTTTATTTAGATTTAGAAAAGCTGTAATTCTATTCTTTGGAAGAGCATATAATTTCATTCATGAATTGATTTCAAATGGTAGGTGGAAGAGTGTGCTCAAAACTAACATTTCCTAAATTCCTTGACCTCTATTTATCAAACCATAGACTTACATGTTATAAGTCTATGAACAAACAAACCTACAGAAGCAAAAGTTCCCTCCTCAAAACATGGATTTATTATTGTATAACTCCATATCCTTGACAATTAACATAACAAAGTTTATCTGTCATGACGAAAACTCGTCGTTTAAAATTGAAACCCCCATTTGACTTGTACTAGAGCTGAGATTGTCATAAGCCCTAAGTAAACACTATAGCGCTGTAATCCACCCCCACCGAGACCTTGATGAGGTGATAGCGAGAGAGAGATAAGCATAATACAAGGGGAAAGGAAGGGAGAAGGGAGAAAGACACATGCAGGGGTTGCTGCCAGAGTTAAAATTGTTGTTATATTGCCAATTATGGGTCATTTTGCTTCGTTTGAACTTTCATTTTGGTCTTCATCTAAATTATTAGTGACTTTGGGACATGAAAATATCTTAAAACAAGTAAAATACTTATTTCCTACTTCTCATTTCCTTTCAGGCAGACCCCAGTAAGAGTTTGTTTACACTAGTATTACGTAAGATGATGAAGAGTCCCACTGCAATCCAATATCTTAAGCTCTCACTTAGAGCCTCAAGGCTCTGTCCAAGTTTTTAAGGAGAGAATCGAAAGTGGGGTAGTGGTATTGAGACAGACATTGACTGTTAGGAAAATATCTACATTATGTGGTAAGCCAAAATTCAGCGAGATGCACCCCCGAAAAAAATGGTTATTTAACGTGTATATCCGACTCTTCAAATGTTTTTTTTTTTGCAAGTTTTTTGGGGTGTTTTTTTCAAATTTTGAAACTTCACTCACTATTTATTGAATAGTACATTATAATGTCTATAGTTATGGCTCAATATTCATGACGAATTCAATGTCATTATATGAATCCTGAGCATAGCAGAAAGATGAGAACTGTGCCATGTTTTTGCTTATTACGTATTCATGAGGAGCAAAAACGTGCATACGACTTGAATAAATACGGGCGATTTGGCGAGCGCTGCGGTCTGACTGGGTAGTGAGACCCCATCAGATTTCCATTGATGCCTGTGTAATAGTAGTAGCTCTCTCAAAGTTTTAACGAGAGAAACAAAACTGGGGTAGTGCTATCCCACCAGATTACATTGACTGCTGTGCTATAGTGGTGGGGTACAACGAGAGCTTTTCGTAATGTCATAATGCCCCTGCCACAAGTTTTACATACATCCACTCACTCGCACGCGCTCCCACACACTTACACACACACACACACACGCACACGCACACAGAGCAAATGCAAACACCATAATCGTACTCCCAAACCAACACAGTGCATCAACCTACATTGCCAACTCATTGCAGATGAGGTGATGTACTTCTGGCCAATGATATATCGTGCAGGGAGGTGGATAGTGGAAGTATTTTCTGTAGAGCATGTAGTAAGCAGAAAGTCTACATTATAGGCCTTCTGACAGGAGTCATTCACTGCATTGAAAAACTATAAAAACTTAATCTCTGTGAATATCAATCAATCATATCATGATTGAAAATAATCATTATATTGTCAGATATAACAAGTCTAAGACTCTAACATGGCTACAGCAGCAGGGATTAATCATATTCATGATCTGTCTATCGATGACATGGATTTTCATTCAGGCAGTATTTATGAGTGAGTTACTACAAGATTTATTGCAACTAAGTCTGCATGATGTAGACCTAGCAGAAGCACCAGTATGTATTGCTGCCAGTACTCCCAAGAAAAAGCAAAAATTTGCTCCCTCGACTTCACTCAGTCAGGACGATTTGTCTATTGATGGTATGGATATATCACAATTGAGTCTTGATGATGTATCTTCTGAAAATCATCAAGTTGGCGCTAGAAAACAACATGGCGATCTCTTCACTCATCATGTGGATGAATATTCATTCAATGAATCAGACACTGCTCATCATCAAGAATTTGTGCAACCACCATTGTGTAACATCGGAAACACCCTTCTTGTGATTACAAAAAATTATTTGATTTGAAAGGCCTGATTTGTGATTTGACTTGTGTTAAAACTTATAATAACTTATTTCAAAACAATTTATTCACTCTAGATACCCTTAAATATGGATTATCATCATTTAATTGGGTTTCTTTGCTTTGGACATTGCGGAAAATTGGTTTTAACCATAAAATAGTATTGTAATAATGTATTGCAAATTTTTTGTTTTGGTGGGTAGCTGCCATGTGATGTTAACAAAATGTTAGGATAGATATGTCCTGCAGTTCATATATTTTCTACTACTTTAAATTCAAAGTTGTTTCGGAAGTTACAAAATTGTTTACAGAAAATTTGAGACAACTTTTTCAAATTTTGAGTATTTTTCGCATATTAGCGCTACTATAATTAAATTATATTTTCCTTCAATATAATCACTTGGAGTAACTAATAAGCTCATTCAAACCATATACAATCTCATTAATTTATTGTTCTAGTGGGTTAAATGAGGGTCTACATTGTTTACGGAAAATGTAACGTCCGAAGCACTATTTTCAATTGCTCTGTTCCATTAAAATACAGGAGTTGAATCAGATTACTGTTATTTTTCTTTAAGATCCACCCATGCTCATTAATCATCAATAGAAAGAAGAAAACAAATTGTTTGTTGCTATATATTTTTTTCAGCTCAAACCAAAATGGTATGTCAATTTTGTTACAAAATTCTGTAAACAAATTTGCTGCTCAGGGATACCTCATGCATATAAAGCAACATTTTTTTTTATTAAGCTATGGCCTATGGGAGGTCAATCTAGGTCCATGCTACAAGAAAAAGTTGTAACTGATGTCTAATTCTTTATCTTTGAAAAGTTTCAGGCTCTCAAAGGGCCATTTAGCTATTTTGTCATAGTTTTAAAAAAACAACAGTACCATGCATATACACAAGGAGAGTATCTTTTTAGGGGGGAGGTAATGGGGTCAATGCCTGATAGTGATAGTCTTGTATTTCAGGCAGTGATAGTGTTATCAGTGTTAATATCTCACAAAAACCTCTTTTTAAAAGAGGAAGCATTAACAAAGAAAATGGCGGCTGGTTTTGTGTAGAGCCCTCTATACCAAAACTGAACTATCCCTTGAAGAGAATACATGTAGTTTCTAAACTAAAATATACATTATAATCTTGTGCAGCCACTCACTTGGCATTCGTGCCTCTTGTATATAGTGACAAAGATGTTCAAAGACAACCTTGAACATTGATCTCAAAAGCTCTCAATATTGTGATTGTTTATAGACATACCATGCAAAAAGCTGTACCAATTTTATTGAGATTTCAGAGTCTTGATGGGAATGGTTTCCAAAACTTGGCCTATCGGCATATAATGCATGTGTTCGTTTATGATATTTAATAAGTTCACAGTGTCGATATGCATTGAATAGTCATAAATTGTCTGAATGAAATATACTGCATAGCATAATTCCTATAGGTTTGGGTAATTCTAATTATAGGCATTATTGTGCATGTAGGTAAATGTATAAAACAAAGTGGTTGTAGTTTGTTATAGTCTGTTATTCCACACGCGATGAATTGTATGCAATTGTTTTGTACCTAAATAATGATTCTTTCATGTCATTCACAAATTACATTTCCACACGACAAATATTTTGCAATTTGTCATACCCATGATATGTTAAAAATGGGCTGGAAGTTATAACCAGTATGTAGCCTTCATTGATCTTGAATTAAAGCATCTTCAATATTTATAATGTCAATTGTATTGACTTTGAATACATACAGTATTTCTGTTCACATATTATTTATACATTTACAATGATTCTTAATAGCCATTGACAGTGCTGTAATGAGCAAACAATTTTGGGGGTCAGAAGAAAGTCTTCATCCATTCATCACCAGGTATAGCATAATGGCAAGATTGGCAGGGTTGCAAACTTAGAGCTTGAGACTTTGTGAGGGAGTGAAGCAACTGAGCTGGGGGTTGGGGGTTGGGGGGGGGGTGGGTGAGGGCAGGGTCCGAGGATGTTTGAGCGGTGTCTCCCTCTCCCACGATAGGGAGATTTTGCATTTTCTTCTTAATAATGTGCAATCTGGTCCATACCGGTCCTACAATTCAGTTATATGTGGTTAAGTGCATAATGATTTTACCGATTGTGATCAAGTTAAACTTTTGTCATGAAGAAAACATAATTATACCAAAATATGCACGCCAAGAATTAATGTTCATGCCCATTTAAAGCATAACACCACATATACTTATGAACATAAACAAGATATACCAGATGCAGACAAGACCGATTCCCGAGGGAGCATAGAGACCAAGTGACAGGAGGTGTGTTTGGAGGGGAGGGGAAAGAGTGTCTGCCCCTGCACAGTAAATGAGCTTTTGCAATTCTGTTGCACACCTGGGAAGGAAATTTGGCTTGAAATGAAGTAGAATCTGAGTTATAGAGTCTAAAAAAATACTCCTTTTTTTCAAACACTGGTATCAAATTAAGACATGTTTTATTATTATGGGGGGGGGGACACTTTTTTTCTTGACAAACCTTCGTAAGAGTAAAGTATGGTGAATGAGGAACCTTGATAAGAGTGAAGTGTGGCAATCGACGAACCTTAGTTATAGTCAAGTGTGGCAATCGACGAACCTTAGTTATAGTCAAGTGTGGCGATCGACAAGCCTTGGTCAAAGTAGAGTGCGGCGACCGACAAACCTTGGTCAGAGTAGAGTGTGGCGATCGACGAACCTTAGTAATAGTCAAGTGAGGCGATCGACAAACCTTGGAAAGATCAAGGTGTGGCAATCGACGAACCTTGGACAGAGTAAAGGGTGGCGATCGACGAATCTTGGTAATAATAAAGTGTGGCGATCGACAAACCTTGGACAGTTCAAGGTGTGGCAATCGACGAAACTTGGTAAGAGTAAAGTGTGGCGATCGACGAACCTTGGTAAGAGTAGAGTGTGGCTATCGACGAACCTTGGTCAGAATAAAGTGTGGCGATCGACAAACCTTGGACAGATCAAGGTGTGGCAATCGACGAACCTTGGTCAAAGTATAAAGTGAGGCGATCGACAAACCTTGGTAAGAATAAAGTGTGGCAATCGACAAACCTTGTACAGATCAAAGTGTGGCAATCAACGAACCTTGGTCAAAGTAAAGTGTGGCGATCGACAAACCTTGGACAGATCAAGGTGTGGCAATCGACGAACCTTGGTCAAAGTAAAGTGCGGCGATCGACGAACGTTGGTAAGAATAAAGTGTGGCAATCGACGAACCTTGTACAGATCAAAGTGTGGCAATCGACGAACCTTGGTCAAAGTAAAGTGCGGCGATCGACGAACGTTGGTAAGAATAAAGTGTGGCAATCGACGAACCTTGTACAGATCAAAGTGTGGCAATCGACGAACCTTGGTCAAAGTAAAGTGTGGCGATCGACAAACCTTGGACAGATCAAGGTGTGGCAATCGACGAACCTTGGTCAAAGTAAAGTGCGGCGATCGACGAACGTTGGTAAGAATAAAGTGTGGCAATCGACAAACCTTGTACAGATCAAAGTGTGGCAATCGACGAACCTTTGATGGATACTTGCAAGAACAATATTCTATAACGACAAAGGTAAGGACCATTATTTTCTGTAACCCAAGAAATTTGGTTCTATTTGAGTGAAAAAGTATTATTTTAGACCATCTGAAATTGCATGAAACGGTCCATTTTTTTAGACTTTTTTGGAAAGTCTACTTTTTTTTTGGAATGGGTTACATGTAGTTCATATCTTCATTGTGATAATGACCATGTCCTGCTGTTTTCTTCTCTCTCTCTCTCTCTCTCTCTCTGCATTCCAGTTCTTCCAATCGATCAAGCCATTTAAGACACCCACCAGGGTGGACACAGAATGGAAGAGGAAGGTGGCACAGACCATGATCAACAATCTTGATGAGTCCAAGCTCGCTAAAAGCATCTGCTCTCAGGTAAACACTTATTGGAGCCACTAAGGCATTAACGCTTATACTTTCACACATAATTAACTCTTTTGTGGCTCCAAACAGATGATATATCCCATTTTACAAACACATGCTCCTCTTACATGCTGATGTACAGTCAAACCTGTCTATTAAGGCCACCAAATGGAAACACAAAAAGTGGCCACTGTAGACAGGTGGTCTTTCTAGACAGGTTCTTCAACACACATTTCTTTCTGAGGGAGGTTATATAGTGACTACTGTAGACGGTTGGCCCTTATAAGGAGGTGGTCATTGAGACAGGTTTGCCTGTATGCGCACTACAATGATGCACATTAAATAAGCAATAAAAGTTGTGTCTTTACAAATGTGAAAAAGCTGCATAACAGAAGCATGGATTTTACAAGCACCTATTTACAAGCCCTGCATCGAGTGGGATATCAAGTGCCCTTTGATCATAGGTGTGTAGACCAAACATGTGTTCTCTAGCTGTTTATAAACCCTGAAATTCCAGGAAGATGCCGCTATTTTGTACACATGATAGCAGCACTAAAATGAATGTTTGGGTTTTTCTTTTTATGAGGTTCCAGTCATAAATTCCTAGTAATTCTTGTACGGAGGTTTATGAAAGAGGTAATAGGTACTGGGGAGTGTTTCACAAAGACTAAGATCGACTTTAAGTTAGACTTAACTGTGGCAGGCCGTTCATGCCACTGTTTGCTCTCACCATTATAATCTCAAGATAAATATTTATTCCTTCAATGATAAACTATCAAAAAATGTAAATTCTGTAGATATGTGACCATGTTTTGTACTTCCCTTGAGAGACCAATGCCAGTAAATGGTGAGAGAAAATAGTGGCATGAACAGCCTGCCATAGTTAAGTCCAACCTAAAGTCAATCTTAGTCTTTGTGAAACACCCCCCAGGTATTATAGATGGGATGGATTAGAGTGTGGGCGGCTCATTTGGCACATTTTGAAGGAATAGGAAGTAAGGGAATAACATCATGTGCTCTCACTTGAAGGAAAAACATTAAACAACAGCCATTATTGGACAATGAAAATATAATCCAATAAAACTGAAAACTTTTTATGAGAAGTACATGATGATGGAAGGTATCGTGTGGCAAGTGTTGGACATTATGAACTTTTCTTACCTTAGAACTATAGAAACTTCTTTCAAGTACCAATTAATAGTTCTGTAGCCATGCTATGCAGGACATTTTATATGAGCTAAGTATTCAGCCATTTCCAAAATCACTTTTCTTTACGATGTCATAAGATATAAAACAAACAATAAGATGAAAAGTATTGAAACAAAGACTAGAGAAATGGAAGAATATCATCTCCAAAACGTTTTTGCCAGGAGTCATGATGAAATGAAATTGCAATCTGTGTTTTGACTCTGTGGTGTGTGGGATTACACTGTTTCAATTGCATCATTCATCCAGAGTTTGCCTTGATGTTATATGTGAATTAACCTTGGGTTGAATCAATACCTGAGACAGCAATGACTTGTGTTGCCTTCTTGGTTTCTGAAAACAATGACAAAGTCATTTGAATGTCTATTGTTTCAAACATGTTTTTTCCCCCACTTGTTATATCAACATTTTTGTTTTGGTTGGAAAATGTTTTGGTCTGGTTTTAATCAAAAATTAAAACAATGAAAAAGTAAAAGTCTTTCCAGACTTTACAGGATTAATTTTTTAAATGTGGTGCATCCATATAGCAAATGTTTATCATCATGTAACATTTAAAAGTGTGTGTGTGTGTGATAGATTCGTGTAAGTGGGGGGAATTTAATGTCAAGTGTATGTCATAAATATGACATATACAATAAAGTCAAAGACCTTTAGGTATGTCATATCCTAGCAATTAACAACTCATCTTATGATCTGTCCTTGTGCAGTTTCGATCAAGACTTAACAACTCCCATGAGTCCTTCTCCACGTCTCTACGTCAACTAGAGCAGAAGCATTCGGGCCGCCTGGAGAAGACAGAGGAACAGCGAATGAAAGTGAGGAAGGTGTACGCCCCTCGCTTGGCCCGTCTGGCTCTAGAGAGTACCTCACTCAGGGATATGGTTCTATATGGTAAGGAATTACTCTCTAAAGGCTTCTTCACATATGCCGCTCTAAATCAGGGGATTAACAACAAAAATATATACTTAACCCTATGTTAACTGGGGGGGGGGGGTCAATTTGACCCCCCCTGTAGAAATTTCGCGACTACTCCGAAACCGCGGCAGATATAAACTTTTACTTCCATGACTTTTTACTTTCGAGTCTTACGCATCTTTTAAAACAATTTTTTCGAAAATCGGACCTACGGTTACAAGGTCATGTGACCTTTTGTCTTTGCATGTCAGCCCGAAAATCGCTCATTTTCGTGATTTGTGTACAAAACATTTGTAAAAGTCATTTTTCCTAAAAATAGATAAAACATTGGTTATTCAGTCTTGGTTAAAGTTTAGATGTTTGTTTTGGGTCAAAATAGTTGAATTGTAGTTATAAATGAAATAAAACAACAAAAACAATAAATTACATAAGTTAAAAAAACAATGAAATACATAAGAAATTATAAAAACAAGAGATAACATAAGGAATAACCTGGCTCTTCCAATTTTTTGTGTTGTATTATTATTCCAAATGGTCTAATAAATATATGTAGTGAAAAAGAATACGTAAACATGAATAATCTATGATTTATGGGCAGAAATGTGAATTTAATGACCTTATTTGCATAAATTACCATAAATATGCAAATGAGTGAATTTTTCAAAAATTTGAAGTTACCATAGTAATCTATACACTTCACTTGACATGCATGCAAATTTTCGCGTCGATCGGCGGTGAAACGGCCGAGATCTTAGGGGGGGTCAAATTGACCCCCCCCCCCCCCGTAAAAACTTGGTCTGAAATAGCCCAGTTAAAATAGGGTTAAGGGTCTTGTACTTCATAATACACAGACAAGTGAGTATGCTTGGGCCTTTGTTGTATGTTCTATTAATGTTTTGAACATACATGTACCTGTACACTGTGTTTCAAATGTATGTATGTCTAAATTCTGTTTCTTATATCTCACAGACTCCTTTTCAAGACCCCTTGGGTGGAAATTAGTGTTGTAAAAATCCAGACAACAGGTCCATAACATTTCCAACCATGCCTAATTCTACATGATACTCCACCTCTGTATAATGAATGAGTCACAGTGCTATTACCTTCCTGATGATACTTCTGTAGTCTTCAATTTTGCACTTTATTTCATTATAGACCAACCAAATGCCTGCAGGCTTCATATGAACACTGAATGGTTAAAACAACAACAACGAAACAAACATTCCTTTGATGGGCATATATTTTGCTGCACACAATCATAGTACTTTATGATTTCACTCTCAAATTGTAATTGTAAAATGGATGGATTGACATTTCTGATTTCATAAAATGTTTGTTTGTGCAGGCTAAGAAAGGGCCTTGATTACATGTACACGTATTATCAGTAATGTCAGTGTTGTTGATATGAATCCATGCTGAGCATTCAATAAGCAATACACACAACATGGTTTCTTCTCTTTCTTTCTCTTTTTTCTTCTTTTCTTTTTTTTCATTTTTTTTTTTATATGTAATTAAATTTCAGGGAATTCATTTGTACATTTTAGTGACTTTCCATTTTTCTTTGTGCATTTGGAATCCCACATAAAACCACAATATCATGACTGTAGACTGTATGTACTTTTGGGGAATTCAGACAGCTCTGTTTTGTTTCTTTTGTGCTAAAGAGCACAATAACTATATACTATATATATATATATATATATATATATAGATATATATATATATATATATATATATATTACAATTGTTTTGTCTGCTGCTGTTCTCATCACTTTATCTTTGTTTCTCTGAACCTTGAGCTCACTTGCTCTTTGTCTGTTTTCTTTTCTATATCTCACTGTTTTTTTTTTTGCTCTGCCCTTGCCCCTTCTCACTCTCTTTTTGATTGTCTTGTGTGTCTTTTGGTTTCTTATTGATTATTTGAATTGTGATAATAACAGTATATACTTTTTTTATGGACCCTTTGCTTATACTGTATATGTATGAAAGTTTCTAGAATGCCGGGAAATGTTTCCTTGCTTTTGTTATGTTCCTTTTTTAACAAAGCAAAATGCAGAGATTATTTCATGCCATTACCACTGTATGTTCACAGAAGTGCCCACAATCTACATGATTATTTTCTTTATTCCTGAGCTTTTATATGACAGTTTCCAGAATGCGGGGAGAGGGTTGTTGTTTAGTTCCGGTTATCAATAATAAAGTACAATGTAGAGAGTATTTCCTGTTATTTCCTCTAGAATATTAACAGAAGTACCCTCAAGTAGCCTCTTTGCATCAAGGGTTCATACAATGTTGTTGTTTTGTACACTAAAGTGGATAGAACTCTATTTATACTTGTAGTTGTTTTTATTCCAGAGCACATTCATTTCTAAGGAATCACATGCACGATGCTTCGTGCTAAATTCCAATCTTTATCTACTGCTGATAAAATTCTTAAGGTGGAATCATCTGCTTTTTCAAATGTGCTAAATGTTTCAACCACGCAATAATTATGTGACTCAGTGAAATCATTGAAATGGTTTTGTGTTTATTCAGTACGAAACAAACTTTTCATAACTTCATATCCCCCTTCCTTGTGATTTTAGGGCCATATGCTCAGCACTGATAAAGTATTATTTGTTTTAAATAACAATAATAGTAAATCCATTTATATTTACTCAATCACCTACAAAGTACTTCTAGTATCCTGACTAGATATAATAATAATAATAATAATGGCGCCTTCTTATATAGCGCACAAGTCCGTCACGTTGTGATGCTCCTGGCGCTGCCCCGATTATTACACTGGCTTTAGCAAGGCAGCCACTGCGGCACACAAGCATATCAAGGAATTGATTCCTGCCAGGTACCCATTTACATCACCTGGGTTGAGTGTGGCAAATGTAGATCAATGTCTTGCCAAAGGACATTAGTGCCTCGGCGGGACTCGAACCGCTGCCCCAAGGCACAAAGAGCACCCACAAAATAACATCCCACCAGGTGCCCATGTACTACACCTGGGTAGAGAGAGGGAATAGTAGATCAATGTATTACCAAAGGACATTAATACCACCACAGAAACTCAACTGAGAATCATTTGACCAACAGGCCAATGACATATCAAATTGAGTGACTACTTCACCCTCTACATATGATAATCTATATTTGCTCTTTGTTTACAGGAATGCCGAAATTGGAGCGAGAGATTGGGCGTGGTCAGTATGGGGTGGTGTACTCGTGTCGATCTTGGGGTGGGGTGACCCACTGTGCTGTCAAGTCTGTGGTACCTCCAGATGACAAACACTGGAATGACTTGGCCATGGAATTCCACTACACAAGGTAATGTGCGTTTATTTGTATCTTTGTCTTTTCTTGTTTTATGTTTGTTTGTTGAAATTTAAAGAAATCTGTCTAATTATCTATTAATTGACATATTTTATTGACGATATACATGTATTTCAATTATATATATTTCTAGATCGTTAAATGTATCTTTATTTATGTCTGTATCCATTCTTGTTTTTGAGTTCAATACAATTATTTATTGTATACTCATAAGAATATGGGAAAACATTTAAGAAATGTACATTCAAACTGCAATCTTTTCATGTTGTTCTCTTTCACCAGGCACCGGCTGTGCATGTTAACATTATCCCAATTTAGTATTGGGGGATCTATGGAAATTTAGTGTATTTGAGATTTATTTCCTATGAGCCTTCTCTTTTCATGTAGCAAAGTGAGCATTTTACAATATTCTTCTTTTGGAGAAGGGTTAGCAAGGGGAGGGGGGGGGGTGCATTTGTGGAATTTAGACATTTTCTGTGATTTGGATTCATTTCCTGTGAGCAATTTTTTTGTGCTTTTACATACACCCTGCAGAGGCAGAAGATATATCTAGAATATCAGGTAGCATGATTCTTGGTCTGCAATCTATTTTGGGATGGTTTTACTGATGAGTAATCCATACTGTCAAGTAGACTGCCATAAGAGGGGTTTAGGAAATGGCATCTGGTTCACAATGTGGTTGAGTGATTCATGAAGAGAATCTCAATCTCTAGCTATCCTGTAGGATTTCCTAAAGGAATGCAATTGGAGTTGGTTCATCTGTATGTAGTATTGATATTCCTTTTTCAGATGTCTGCTTTTCTGTCCACTTTGGCCTATTTGTGTAGTCTGTTTTTACTAAAAATGTTTACCATATATATTCAAGTGCCCTGGTACATGTATCTTCAATTATGTTTGCTCCGGCTTATTTTCTACTTATATTACCTAATATCTTAATAACCTTATTACAATTAAACCCCCCCCCCCCCCTAGAAAAAAAAGAAGAAAAGTGATGAATTATATTAATATTAATGATACTAAAATAAAATAACAAGAACAATGATAAAAACAAAAATACATAAATGGAGGAATAGAAAAATGAAACAAAACAAAACAAAAAACACTTACCCGGTAACAGCCCATTCTCTATTGTGTTGTGTGTATACTGGTAAAGAAGTCTAGTCATAGATTCACTAATATCTTTTTTCACCTTGTAATCTGATAACATATTATTCACCTCTGACTAGCTTCATGATATAATGCCCAAGGTTTATTTGTTAGAATTCAGCATTCTCTCTTTCCGATTGATGTTGTGAGTATTCCTATAATTACATGTACATCATTTTCTGAGAGTCAGAAGTGTATTAATCCTAGTATATGATACAGTAGGCTTGACATTAATGAGCACCTGGATACCTTGGCACCAAAAATCAACTTGGGGGCCCTCAAATCCCAGTTGATCTACATGTAAGCATTGAGGTGCTTGGCCGGACCCCTTATGATTTTTAAAGTGACTCAGTAACACTGTTGAAGGTTGATGAAAAAATTGCTTAATTTTTGTATAAAATGTTACTTACCGGTATTATATTCCTTCTACTGTACTCACCCTCTGGCATGCGAAAAATCCTGGAGAAAAAAAATCTCAAACCACAAAGATATCTATGGTTTTCATTGAAGGCGTCAATGTGCAACACCCTCTAACAGTGATGAACAGTATGAATTCTCCCAACCATTTTTGAATTTTCCCAACCGTTTTTCCATGAAAAAAAGACATTAAAGAGGCTATTAAAAATCTTTCAACACTTAATTTGTCTGGAATGGTATGTAGAGCCAATTTATTGCTTTGTGATGATTTACATTCACTTAAAATGTAATTAAATTGTAATAATATAGTTGGGAGAATTAAGGAATCGATTAGATCAGTTTTTCCCAATTTGTATCATTAATAATGGTCTGTTTTCACTCAAATTTTCAGATTATCTTTAATTGTACATCTAGCATTGAAGTCACTACCTTAGCACCACTTTTTATCATCTGAACAATGTTACCAAGTCCCTTTAATGTGTATCCATATATTTGTGTGTACTTGTAAATATTTCCACAAGTTTATGACAAAATATCTTCAAAAAAAATGAAAAGATAATCCATGAGTATGAGTATAATACTCATAAAATAAGTATTTGCTACTTTATTGTTTAATTTTTTTCATCTTTTATTTAACTGTATTTTAGGTTTCAATCAATATGTGCACAGGTTCATCAAGACAGTAGTAACTCTATGAAGAGAAAAACAATAATACTAGAGAGAGAAACCAAAGAAACTTCTTTATCGCATGGTCTCACTGATTTGCTGTTACACGTATGCTAAAATATGAATTTATGTACTTATGGCTCACAGCAGACAAAACGTAGCATAGTAGTCACAAGAGTTGAGAGAAAAAGCATCATCAATTATCAACCAGGCACACATGGATGGGTAAAAGTTTAATTCTAAATAAGAAGCATTTGTGTGAACAGTGACTCCATAAACTTGCCAAAATATATTATAAATAATTAGAATTGAAACATGAGATGTACAATGTACAGAAAAGACATAATAAGCGAACTTAGATTCCTTATGGGAAGGACTACAACAACCACAATCTCTAATTAACCTACATTATACAATTATTGCAGCTGTCCTTTGTAAGGACAATATATGTTGGGTGGCCTTAGTGGCCATGTTTTTGGCATTGGGCCTATTGCATGCTGTGCAAAGTAGAGGCATAGATTAATCATTTTCAACAGGTTCTTTGAACTACTGCTAACTTTTTTTTTCACATTAATTAGGCTAATTATGACTCAATATTCTTCATTCGCAGTACAAAAAAATTGTGTGTACGAGCATTTATCCCGACCAACTGTACTTTTCGACAGTATTGTAACGTACTTAAAAATCAAAGAATGGTTAGAAATGAGGGCTATATGTTATATATTCTGTGCAAAGTATAGGCATAGATTAATAATTTTCAACAGGTTCTTTGAAGTACTGGTAACTTTTTTTTCTCACATGGCTAACTATGACTCAATATTCTTCATTTGCAGTACAAAAATGTGTATGTACGAGCATTTATCCCAACCAACTGTACATTGTGACTGTTTTGTTCCTTACTTAACAATTAAAGAATGGTTAGAAATGAGGGCTATATGTTATTTATTCCTTTATTTATTCCAGCTATGATCATAAAGTTATGAATTGTTTGTCAGGTCTTTCCTGAAGAAGACCTCCTATGCCATTAGCAGGGTTGGTACATATATGAAATTGAATTTAAATCACTCATTTCTATCAAGAAAAAAAATTTAAAATAAAGTTTATTTGATTGGTTTGATGTAAAGTACATTTATTCTTTATTTGCCAGTTCAGACTAGAAGTTCATATTAAATTTTCAGCAATGGAATTAAAATCAAAGACCTCCTGTCTGACACATTGTTCTACCTCTCACTCTTTAGGTCCATTGCAGAACACGACCGCATCGTTGCTGTGATTGGCTCCGTGATCGACCACGGGTACGGTGGGATGGGTTGCTCCCCAGCTGTGCTGCTTCTGATGGAGAGAATGCAAAGAGATCTTCATACTGCTATCAAAGCTAACATGGAACTACCTGAGAGGCTACATGTGGCTCTTGATGTCGCTGAGGGTGTCAGGTACCTTCACAGTCTGGGGCTGGTACATAGGGATATCAAGCTCAAGAATGTGCTGGTAAGTGAACGATATTGGGTCTCCAAGTGGACTAATAGTAGTAATAATAATTTGGTCTTATTTAACCAAGATAGTCATGTAAATAATAATGCTGCTCTTCCTGCAAGCCCTGCTTTTCTTAAAACCCCAGAATGGTCAGGTCCCTATTTTAGTACACTCGAGTCCTTGGACACCATGTCCAAGAATGTAAGCACAAGAGACGATGGAACCCGAGACTCGCATATGAAAGTCAAGAGCCCTTACCAATTTGCCATGATGCCATTTTGCCACCCAAGAATTCCACTGTTACTGTATATTGTATTTGGGTCTGTTTATGAAATGGCAAAAGGGAACAGGGATTACCATATTTTTCTTCTGTGAAATATATATGTCATGCCCAGTAAAAGGCCAGTTTAACATTTTTTAAAAAGAATTACATTTGAAATTCTGCTGTTGAATAAAATGCTTCTTGTTTTTATCCTTACATAAGTGGTTAAAAATTTCAAGAAGTTTACTTGATACTAAGGTTTTTATCAGAACTTAGTCAGCGTCTCTGGTCTAGGGTATATACCCCTATTGCTTATCTAAGGGAGTCACTGATTATGGTACAGCACTTTAATATTTAATACAGACAACAATAAAAGATAAATATTTCCACTATCTGTATCCCAACCCCTTTCCCCTTCAGTTGGACAAGCATGACCGAGGCAAGATCACTGATCTAGGATTCTGCAAGCCCGAGGCCATGATGAGCGGTAGCATCGTAGGGACACCCATCCACATGGCTCCAGAGCTCTTCTCTGGCAAGTACGATAACAGCGTGGACACCTATGCGTTTGGTATATTGCTGTGGTATGTGTGTGCAGGGCATGTAAAGCTTCCTCAGGCATTTGAACAGTGTGCCAATAAAGACCATCTATGGACGTCTGTCAAGAAAGGTGAGGTCATGTTTTGGGGATATTTGTGGTTGCTTTTTTCTGTGTACTTTGTGGAAAATGAAAAGGAGTGCAGTTTCTCTGTTTGCTTGAACAATTTTTTTTGTGGGGGGGGGGGGGGGGAGGGGAATTCACCTCCAGTGAGCAAAATGCTTTTTAATCCAATTTCACTACATTCCCAAATGTCTTGTCATGAGGTTCAGTATATAAAAAAATGACCTTGCAACTTTCCTGGACCTTTCCCATTATGCATATGTGTTACTCTCTTATGACTGTTTTGTAGACATGTTATCCATCATCGACTCATATGCTATGGGCTATATTTCAAAACTTAATTACAAACAGTCAATCCAACATCTGGATAAACCGGGCGCGCACAACAAGACTCGGTCACTCGTAAAGTTGGCAAGTTGGCGATCACTACATAACACTGAGCCAATGGGTATTACGCTCCTGTACGTAAAAAAATCTGCAAGATGGTATAGGTATCGCACGTCCGTGTGCTGCCCTCTATATACCAAAGCTTGAGCAACTTTAAATAAAAAGACATGATATTACCATGGGGGGAGTTGAGCAATGGAATGCTATTGAATTCATAATGGTCCCCTTTGATTGAGAATTTTAAAGAATAATCATTGCTGGATAAACATGTAAATTGATTCAAATACTCCAATGCGAAATATTGAGAATAATACTTGGTATTTATAAGGTGCTTGTACAATAATAGAAAGATCTGCTGAACGAAATTGTCATGAAAACATGGCAAGTCGATCATTTCAATCATATATGATAATGTGCTCAATTTCTCTCTCTTAAGGTGTGAGGCCAGAGAGGCTGCGTCCCCAGTTTGACGATGCCAGCTGGAACCTGATGAAGTCCTCCTGGGCAGGGGAACCCAGCGAGAGACCCCTACTAGGAGAGGTGCAATCTAAGCTACAAGATATCTACACCAAAGCCCTTGCCAAGAGAGAGGCGGAGGGAGGAGGAGGAGGAGGAGCGAAGGAACAGCAGAATCTAAAATCAGATACACTCTAGAGAAAATGTCTTTGGGAAGTCACCTTGTAGAACTGTAAAGAATGGACTGCCTTTGTCAAAGATGAGTGGAATACTGTAGCTGAGATTTACAGTAACCCTGCGAGTACCATAATACCAAACGTGCATGTATATGTATTAGGTCAAAGCAATGTGATGCGGGTGGTATGAGAATGGTTTAGATATACCAGGAAGTGTCGTGTGATGAGGTCTAATCTGCAAGCTGCCCTAATAAGTGAGGAAGCCTTATGGAGGCATTCTCAAGGAGAGGGTGCAGGAAGGGGGAACATTTCTTTGGTATTGGTAGAAGTGTCATACAATGCTGCATATGACGAGAGAATGGAACATTGCACTGTCCTGGTTGTCTATGATGACAGTGTATCAGCCTCTAATAAATGTGAGGTGTACGATCCATTAAGAAAGAGTTGCACTATTATATTATGCCAAGGAACAAAAACACAGACAATGGTTTTAGGAAGTAGCCTAGACCCAAGTAGGATACCTGAGGAGATCTACTTAGATTCCAGCTGTGCAAGAGTTAATTTACAATTTATTAGATCATTTGCCATGTAGAAACTAGGAAGAACAAACAGATTTCTTTCTATGCAAAATGCACTTTTGCACCTTTTCCTTGATTAAATGCAGACATGAATCTAATAACAGCACATTAGAAAAGTCTGATGTTAAATATAGATATCCTTATGCTTCTGGGAATGTTGAATTCAGTTGTGATACCATATGACAAAGGTAACTAAGTCTGCTATTTTAGGGAGCAGAATAGAACTGATTGTCGTTTATTTTCCATTGAGTCCATTGCTAATTCTGAGTAAAGGTCATCAACCATGTTTTCATTACATAGATTAACTTATGAAGAACATTAATGATTATTTGGGGAATATATAATTGAAACAAGTGAAATGATCATGTAATTAAATTGTAGAAAACACAATGTACTTAAATTCATGAAATATTGGATAATTATGAAACTCATTTTGTAAATAAGTGACAAAATTTGATTTCCCAAGTGGAAAACTTATATTTTCATCAAATGGCTGAAGAAAGAAACTAGATTGAAACAAAAGAAATCGTTGAACTTAACAAGGTTCAGGAATTATAAGCACACCAGTCATGTCTTTTGTAAGGCATATTATTATCCAACGTGGAACCTGTAGTTTCAATTTTCAGTGTATTTTGAACAAGGTCCATGTACACGAAGACTAGCATTATAATTACATACATCAGTTGTTGCTAGGTAGAACAAACATTATGGGTTTTCCTACCTAACAACACGCATTGTATGCAATTGGCATTCTGACTGTTAAAATACAATTAGTCATAACAAGTGAATGAAATAATTACTTAATGAATATTTGTGCATTTAACTTGATTACATTATGAAAATGGCCTATTCACTGATAGATATTGATGTTAAAACCAAAGTTACTCTCTTAGGAAATTACCAGGCAAAGGGGATATTTTGCTTTTTAATATAAATTTACCAGATTTCTTTTAGTTTATTTGATCTAGCAGTTGAATAAGTACTTGGTCCACTCATTTCTGTCAGAATCTTCATCTATTTTTGTGAATATCATGTAATTCCACGATCTTTCTTGACTCTTATGCAAAAGTTTGAACATTTGTATTTAAAGGTAGACCGGTTTTGGAAACGTCCCCCTCTCAATAAATGAAATGGACGCTCTTATTACCAATCATGTGAAAGAATATTCTAATACGTGATGATACAAATTTTGCCGGGAAACCGCCTACTAATTGATATATTTGGTAAATTATCATATCAATCCGACCTGGATAGATATCGTAAATGCACTTCATCATTGAACATTTGGGCATATATTTCTGCTTTTTTTTCGGGCAAATTTAGGTTGACGTATTGCCCTCTAAACCTCTGAAGGCAATATTGAATGGATGGAGGGGTGTTTTTATTTTGATTATGAACTTACTTTTAAATTCAATTTTTTTTTTCTTCTCATCTTTTAAACATCAATGATGCTTTCAAAAGGGTTAAAATTATTTTTGGCTATTAAGATATAAATGATCCTAGCACATACATACTTCTTTTTAAAAAAAACACATGATCGTAACTACTTTTAAAAAATCAACCTAATGCAATTTAAAAATGTGCGAACATTACAAAGATGTATTATATTATCTGAACATGATTCCTATAGGATATACAGTAGGGTACTGAAATTGCCCTTGAATTGAACTTTTCATAAGTGGCAGCGATCGTGTTGAGCTATTTCATCTTGATTTCTTGCCTTTTCTTGTGTTCATGAATTGGTATTACTATTGTTTCTTTTTTTTATCACTATTTTGTTTGACATATTTTAGAAAGCAGGTCGGTTGTGGGTATCATAGACTTGAGGGTGAAATTAAATGGCTGTGTATGCCAAGTGTTCATAAAGCAATAGTTTGAAATAAAATGGAGTATTTGGATTTGTAATTCACATATTATTATCTTCCACTTTTCCATCGGCACTTATATATGTCTATGGTTATTCTATATTAAATGTCTCATATCTAACTTATTGATTGTTACCTGCTCTTGTATTTATCTCACTCTCCCTGGCAATATCTTAACTGTAAACATAACTTCCCAATATTTGAAGGGTGACGTATGTTGTTTACACTGTAAATGCAATATCATTATTTTTTTTGAAATACGAATTAAGTTGTTTGTTAATTACTTTGTATAAAAGCATTACTGCCACAGTTCCATATTGTATAGTTGACAGCTTTCCTTTCTTTCTTTTTTCTTTTATGTGTCATTCCTCAAATATTTTCTATTTTCTTTGTTGTTAATCTCTCTCTCTCTCTCACTCTCTCTCTCTCTCTCTCCCTCTCTCTCTTCCACTCTCTCTTCCCTTCTCTTGATTGTGTACAGTAGCATTTTGTTGTTCATGCTATGCTCTTTCTTTGTTTAGAAAGTCTGCCTTAAAACATTGTGCACTTGCTCAAAATCATGTGATTATGAATATTTTGATAACATGGTGTAAAAGTATATATATTTTTGAAAAATACGGAAATCAAATACATCATATAACTCAAGGTGCTAACAAAGCACATGTTTCCAATGTTGATGTGTTATGTAAGCTGCTGTTGTGAATATTCATTGGTATCTATGCATAGTATTATTAATACAGACTAATTACATTTTTTTTATTGTCAGACTATGTTAAAAAAATCAACTATTTCATAGTGATTTATATATATAATTGTTATATATATATGTTCATTTCTCAATGTTCATTTTCTCATGATCAGCTAGATCGGAACAAAAATGGAACATACTTTTTGCTAATGTGACACTCGTGTGATGAAAAATATTAAGGATTTATTTATGTGTGTTAGACTATCTGATTATATGGGGCTAGAATGGATACAATATACTGATTTAGCATTTACTTATACAATTATTTAAAATATATGTTTGTTCCACCCCTTTGAAATAGGTGTTTGTTCCTTCCCCTTTTCTTCTTGCATATATAATTCAAAAGCATGATGGAATAGGTGTATACATGCATTTGAATGTAGAGGGGATACATTTGAGGTGTATATCAGAAATGGGGGTTATAAAATTGCTCATATTTTTTTAGAATACATGAAATCAAGTACCAAACCATTCACCATAGAATGTTTTGTTTAATTATAAAGCACAATAGGATAATAGATGTATAAGTAGATGGGCATATATTATGTATTCTCCCATATATTTGTTACTTGTATTGGTCTATCATGTGTACATGTTTCTATGGATAATTTATCAGTGCTCCCAAGTATAACAATATTTTAACTACTGAGGGGCTACCCTGCTGAAATAAAACGAAATAAATAAATAAATAAATAAAAATCCTTGACTAAGAATGACTTATCCAAAACACCTAATTAGATAACCAAAGAAAATAAAGTCAATATCTATTTTGTGTGATTGTTACCTTTATCCCGCTTCTATGTGGTCAAAAATACTATGAAAAACTTATTTCTCTGTCAAAATTTAAATTTTTGATCTCAGTTTTATATTTCATTTTATAGCGGTGCCACTGGTTTCTTTTGCTTGACCATTAGCAATATTTATAAAAGCCGTGTATCTTTCCGATCTTCTCTAAAGCAGACTTTAACTTTGGGAAGCTCAAGTTATTGAGATGATCCAATGGTTTAGTGATAGCCAAATTTAGACCTCTTCATCCTATACAATTACCGTGCATTAGTAACCTCATTAAGAATGTAAAACTTGTCATTTTTTGAAGAAATTGATATTCACTCAATTTCTATAGTGATTTTGATACAGAGTTACAGAAATTTGAACAGAATGGCGAGGTTGACTTTTGGCACTCAATAGATCAGTGAATTATGTCAAGCCAGTTGGGAAGCTTTTAAGAATACTCTGCATGCTGCTATCAATGACTATCTTTTTTGATTTAATTGTGTTTGTAATGGTTTTACATTATCAACCTGATGATAGCAGAGTCATCAATGGACTTTTCCTCTTTTTTTCCCCATATAAACCTAGAGAAGTTGTGTGCTGTTGCTACGTTGGTGATTCCTCTGGAAATAATATACAAGGCTGTGTAAGCAGGTGTATGTCAATACCGAGCATTATCACAATATCAGCGATGTGTATCAAGAATAAAGTGATATTATGCAAGACCTCTTTCGTGATCTGAAGTTGTAACTGTGTATCGTGTTAAGTATGTTCATGAAATAGTATTTTGGGGCAAGTAGGGCAATGATCAATCAGATAGTTCTAAAATCTGAGATGTAATTGGTCATGTATGGGACACAAAGTAGCTGCAATTCGCCCATTTACGAAGTACTACTGCAGGGAAAACCACATTCTATCAAATATTAAAAGATTAACTAGTTTTAGAATGTCCAAAACCACAAAATATAATTGCATAAATCTTGTTGTCAAAACAAAAATAATACTGTACTTTTGTTGATGCTATTCACCTTTACCATTGGCCGTCTGGTCGATATTCAGTTTATTTTTGTTTGCCCTTTTTGATATGGAAAATGTAAGTAAACATTTTCACAAGTTTTAATTCATCACTTATCATAACAAGTGTTTTATTTACAATCTACACGACTGACTATCATTTATCGACTGTTCAGGCTAGTGTTATCAAGCACATTTTGAAATAGCAGTCCATTCAATTCAGATTCTTGTAAACCACACAAAAGGGTCTTGTGAAAAGGGCAATAATTATAAGGGATTGGCAATCCAAGAATACTGTAATCAAAATGGAAGTAAATTGATCTCATTTGGAGTTTATAATTTAAATGTAGTGAGTTATGAGACTGACCTCTCTAAGAAAGGACTGAAGTTCAAAGGAAGAGAGGGAGAGAGAGAGTGGGGGATAGAAAGATAGCTGGTATACAGGAATTAATTCGATCTTAATCGCTTGTCAGTGTCGAATTCAATTTGATTTGGATAGAACAAATAAGTAGGTACTGGTATTTATACCTACCCCCCCCCCCCCCACTATTAAAACAAAATGATGACCAACTACTTCTTAGTGGTATGAGTGATGTGTTTTTTTCAATCCTTTTCCTGAAGAAACAAATTGAAAATCTATTAATTTCTATTCGTTTTAGATATGGGTTATAGTCACAATTATAGTTATGCCGTGTAAGATACAGTGGAACAGTGGCGGATCCAGGGGGAGGGGCAGGGCCCACACCCCTGGGGAAATTTTGTTGACCCCTTTTTTTAGATTGGCCCACTCCCTTGGTGCTCAAGGGGGGGGGGGTGCGATTTTTCAAATAATTAGTGCTCACTCCCCCCCCCCCCCCCCCCCCCGAGCGAATAATATTTACCGGCTCTTTCGCCGCTAAATAAATTATGTTCTCACGAATTCGGCCCCCTCCCTTGCCGCCGGCTGGATCCGCCCCTGCAGTGGAACGATTGTGAAGCTTTTTCTTCAACTTCTTTGAGCACATAAATACAGTAATTGGACAGTTTTAATTATTAAATGAGATTATTTTGACCTCTTAAAATCTATCCAATTTCAAGAGGATTACGTGAACCCATCGAACCACGTCTTTATTGGCTTATGGGCGAAGAAAACGTTTAATACCGCACAGCGTATTCTGAACCGGCTTGCATTGCTGCTTGAATATTATTATCTGAGTGTTTATGGGTAGATCGTATATCATTATATTGTCATTGAAAAAAGACATATTCATTGCCATAATCTTGAGACCATTGCTATTTATTTATCATTATTTCATATCGTGTAAATCATAATGAATACGGATCAACTTTAAGCGTCGCGCTTTAGAGATTGTCAGATTTTCCTCAGGTCCATTTTCAAAACAATCGTTTTCTACGTTTTTAGCACAAAGCTTTGTTTTCTAAAATGTCTGAAACATAGCCAATGTATAATATAAAACTTAAAGATATGGGTTGAATTCTTAAAAATGAAAAGTATTGAAAATGAATGACCGTATTATATATCTACAGGGAATCGGAGTGCTGAACCATACATGAACGAGGATCGGCAACGTCACACAAGAGAAAATTACTATCTGGGTTACTCTTATGCTTATAGTTCCCAACATTTTGATATTTAGAAAATAAAAACTAGCCACTTTTTTAATGAGTGATCTCATTAGTTTGAAGATATTGTAAGACAATGGTCTAAATTATAAAATATACAGTAATTGTGACCCAACAAAAGATGCCATGCACTGAACCCCACCCCCCCCCCTCTCCATCTCTCCTTCTCTCTCCATCTCTCTCTCTCTCTCTCTCTCTCTCTCCTCTCTCTCTCTCTCTCTTTCTTCTTTTCTTATTTCAAATTGTCATTATCCACATGACTCTTAATTCCTAAGACTTTTCATGTTATCCCTCTCCGCATGTGATCTCTGTTCGCTCCATCTTGCAATAAGCGTGCCTTGGATGAGCAGCACGCATCACTCGTAGTGCGTATCGATCTCGATATGTGTTTGTTGGAGCAGACGACATCACGCACAAACCATCTGCTCACATCTGATGGCGGGAAAATTTACTCTCGTCCAATAAAGACTTTCCTACCTCAACCACCGCGCAGACGACAGTGACCATGGATTAGACAAAGGCGGGAATTCTTCTAGTGTTACTTTTTTTTCTCGAGAATCTTCCACTTATAATATTCTTAACCCAGACGGTCGTGTTCTCAATTCATGACTGACCAAGCATTGGGTATTAACGAAGTCATTTCCGCAGACATCGATTCCATTCTAAATGCATGTTTCAGCTTCGGAGATCGAATGCAACGAATCCTCAGCAAGAAACTGGTAGATCTTCACTTAATTCTTCTCGGCTGCTCTTTGTGGGTGACCAATCTTTATCAAAGGAAGCTAATTAAGGAAGAAGATAGTGTTATTGCGGGATAAGAGACAAGTTTGCGTCATTGTTGTTCGCACATTTAAATGGGTGGTGGAGATGCAAGGCAATAGTAATTGCCCTAGTTGGTTTTTGAAATCTTCATTCGCCGACTGATCTTCGCGTAGACTTGTGACTCTCTAAGCAAATGAACTTTAAAGTATAATAGTTGGATATCTCGAAGCTGTTCCTATATGGTTAAAAACTGTTTGACTCGATTAACCATTTTTTCTTAGGAATGGTTGGACAGAAATCGGTCGCATTGTTGTCTCTTCTTGTTCTGCTGATGCTGGTCTCGGGGGAGGAGGTAGGCTTATGTTTTCATTACTTTTATGATATTATATGTAAGATTTTTAAAGTTGTTTTTTGTTTGTTATATAATCATGTTTTACGTGATACATGTATAGTATGGCTCGTTAACCTGACTAACATGTCGTTGTTGAAATTCTTGCATTTCTACAGATTAGTAAAACTACTGAATGGTGAAGAAAATGTCTATATTTGGGGTAACATTTGTTATTCATTAAAGGAATAAACGGAGGGGAAGAGAACACAGCATTTACAGGACTGCTTAAAATAAATTTTGGCTAAAAAGAGATAACACGATCGCAAATACTTCGAAAAAATCAACTCAAGGACAATTTAATATACCATTGAATATCCTATAATGTTTGGAATACGTCCTTCCAATGTATGCACCTTTCGGCAGTTGATGGATATTCTATTGAGATACCTAAGTTTGATTTTTCGAAATTCTTTTCAATCGTGTTTGTTTGATAACATGGAATTTTCAAGCATTTTATGTCATTTTTAGGAGCCACAAAAAGTTAATGTTATGATTATAGCTGTTTCCCTCTCCTGAGTCAAGTTAATGATGACTAAAATGAGAGACTGTAATCAATTATAAAGGTATTTTTTGTTGTTGGCATAATGCAATAAAGTAGACCAACATTTTTCTTGACGAAGTAAACTGAGAACAGTCTGCAACCATGATGAGTATAAGCGGTATTATACACAAAATAAATGCATTCAATTTTATTTTATTTATTCGGGACTGTACATTATAGTTTTAGTTTTATTTGCAACCAAATCAATATTCTATACCTAGGTAATTTTTTTATCTTAGACTAATGCTTTTATACATCAATTTTAATGACAATTCAAAATATGTAAAAGATTTAAAAATCGGGTGAAAAAAAGAAGAAAATATTTGTTCACATGGCCCATGCAGGGTTCGCAATGCCATATTCAGCAGTGTTACGGGTCCTATTCCTATACCTAAAAGCATATGTAAATAGTGGAAATTACCCATCCTTCCCCCACAATACACTGAGCTGTATTTGCAAGATAATGTATCATAACATATCGAAACATAGATACTACTGTCTATTGTTCCGATAGGTTGATATAATATTGGAATCTGTAAAATGTTATTGTGTTTATCGAAACTGGCTGATAGGGGCATGTTTGTTATATTCTTTAAAAGTATTCTTGTTTTGTTTTATTCTTGAAGTATTACTCTTAATCATACAGTATGTCATCCATTTCAAGCTAATGAAATACGTATTACTTTTAAAGAGAATGTTACTATAGGCCATTTATTTTTATAGATTATTGTGACCCTTTTGCTGGATTCATAATACATGATTCTATCATTGGCAAAGATTGTTTTTTTGGTAATCGAATTTATCACCAAAAAATTCAATTTCAGTAATAATTAAGCTCATAGTTGGTAAGATAATAAAGACATATAGGCTAGCAAATTATTGAAAAGTTTATACTCTGTCGTCGTTATGGAAACTGTTTACAACCTATTTTGTGTATATTCCTGCATTCTCCTTTTCAACTCTACCTTCAAGTTCTCTCACCCACCACTATACCCCCCCTCTCTCTCTCTCTCTCTCTCTCTCTCTCTCTCACTCTCTACCTCTCCCATCTTCCTCCTCTCCGCTCTCTCTCTCTCTCTCTCTCTCTCGCTCTTCTAAAAGTAAATATCTTTTCCCATCGCCAATTATTGTCAACAATCACGAACGAATTTTCATAAAAAATATAGTTCAAACCACTCCATATTCAAAACAACGCGAGAATCATTCAACAGCAAACATTCGAGACTGATCAATGCATGTTTCTATCCCCGACTATGACATCAGTTTCAAGCTGACAATTTTAATTATTGTGGGTAACGAACCGAAGATGGATGGTTTCGGTGCTTCGGAGACAAGGGGTTTAACTTCATTAATATTTGATGCTATTACAGCAGAACGCCGGGATAAACAGGTCACTTTGACAGAGAGTAACAAGTAAACATCTTGCTTTCAACTTTATCCATGATAAAATAATCAACGACTATAAATTGTTAGGGACAGAATAGAAATTATTCGTCAAAAAGCAATTGATATTGACTTTTTTGTTTGATCTAAACATTCCAAGTTACACTTGGATGCAGAATAATGATGCTTGTGTTTCATTAGAGGATGAGGGTGGAAACTCTGCATGTGCCAATTGATTAACAGCGAATTCATATTTCCTTCTTATTATACAAACATCAATATTGCTTGAAAAATGTCAATAAAGAAATAAAATATACAAAATTGTATTTTAGAAAAAGTCTGTTTGGGGAAATGTCAATAACAAACAAAAAGTGTATACATCCTAATACTTTGCATTCCAAAAGGTATTGCTCCGATCTCCGATTCGCAATTTTCTTTGAGTATAAGAAGGGTAAACTATATAGGCTTTAAATACCCAAACCAACTCAATGCGATATACAGTTATGTTTATACATTGATTAAGCTTCATGTGTTACGTTATATCATTCAAGACATTCATAGACATGCAGTATCATAATATTAAAAACATGGCATATCATTAATGGCATGGGACAATAATAATTGTTAACAGACAGAACAACATTGAGCAATGCTATATCTAAATCTGATGTGAACCTATTTTGAGGTTTCATAGTCGATTGTGACGTCACCGGAATGTATGGACAGGGGGAGTACACACCGGTCCGATCTTTAATTATGGATTTGTAATTTTCTATTTAGGCTCCATTTATGTATCTTAATATGGATATATATACTGTCTCGGATAAAAATTGAAGAATGCGCAATTCCACTTACTGTCTTCAATTCCTTGCACCACACAAAATCACTTCATTCTATATTCCGCGATAGAATTCTAAAATAGGAAACACCAGATTGTATAGCAATTTATCAAGATGGCGAAGATATTATTTGTAGAGCCTTATTATTGGGTTTGCAGAAGAATATTGGATAGCCCGCCGTTATGGCGTTGGACGTAACGACGGATGTATCAATATTAAACTAGCCATGGTTTTAGATTGGGGGAAATAGCCAGGCACCCCGGGCAGATTCGGGGACATATTTTTGTCTGCACTCTATTTATTAAGGGCGATTTGCGATTGATCTCTAACTTGGCTCCACACGTGCGACGGTATACGCAGTGCAAATACCACAGATATTTGCAGACCTTGCCTTCTGGCATCTTCTATTTTTCCTTTTTTAACACGAATATCTGAGAATTAGAAATGACATAGATGTGAAGCTAGCGAAAAGGGGATTTTCTAAAAGATTGCACGCTAAGAGCATAACCCATGTGCAGAAATTGAAATTCATGAATAACTTCTTCAGATACCTTTAAAAAATAAAATGATGACTAATCTTTTAATTAGTAAGCAAGTTATATTCAATTAAGTACAGCTCATAGAAATCATGTTCCAATCATGTCAATTATGGCATGTTCGTATAATTCAATAGCTGACACACAAGGCCATCGTATGTTGAAGTTTTGAAAGTCTTTATGTGATTTTTCGAAGCAGGAAAATAGTACTTTTTGTCAAAAGTCAGACTGAACTAAATAATTTGAAATGCATCTTGGCTTAGCTGACAATATGATAAAGACGACCAAACTATCAACTTTTATCATTCAGCCATGGCCATTTCCCCACCAACACATTCATGTCTTCGTTTCCCTTAAATATTTGTTTTCCTTCCATATTCTTCCTAAAAGCAGTGACAGCAACTCATTTCATCTTGTCCCATAATTACCAGTTCTCGCTTGGCTGCCTGCGATTTTAATCACAATTTCGTCCCAACGGAGTATTCAATACCGCACTTTCCCATCGACAATCCGGGTTCTTTGAATAATTTAGTTCCTATTACGATAGGCCTACATACACCATCTCCTTGTTGCAACACATCTAGGCCTGCACCTAGTGCACTCTTTGGGTGTTAAAACAGTAGTATCTTGAAGTATTAGTACAATATAAAAATACAATACCATGTGTTCTTCACATCAGCAGGTATATGATAAGAATGACGGCTTGCTTTGGGAGATAGCTGTGAATCATCATCATGTTTATCTTGTCATCATACCTTGGAGTTGCTCAGTCAGTCACATACCACTATTGCACTCTATAATATTAGAGATGAAATGAATAAAAAGAAATGAACTCCCTCATTTCTTCTCTTAAAAATCTTTTTTTATGATCTTCAGAGAGAGCGAGAGAGTTACACTCCTAAAAATACTGGTAAAAATTGTGCCATGAGGGTTATCAACTTTGGGCAGTTAAAAAAAAAACAAGTTGATTAATATTTTGTCCATTTTATAGTTATTCTATATTTTGACCATAATTTAATTTGACTATATAGGTTGATAAAAAAAATGCCCAAAAGGTGGTTGATACATATAACCTCGAGCTGGCAAAAATGTACTCAGTGTCCCTTTAATTTTCTGGATAATTACATTTTATATAATTACAATGTCTTTGATTTATTCACATCGGTTAAATTGCATTTTCTTAGCAATTTTACAAATATAGAAAAGAATCAAACATAATTGCAGCATAATAAGAAAATGAACATGATGCTTTCTCCTAAAACCTTCACACATCCACATCGTCTCATCTCTGCGTCTCTCTCTCTCTATATATATTTATCCCCCTCTTTCCCCCTTTCTCTCTCTGTCTCTGTCTTTCTCTCTCTCTCTATATATACAAATATATATATCTCTCTCTCTCTCTCTCTCTCTCTCTCTCTCTCTCTCTCTCTCTCTCTCTCTCTCTCACACAAACTTTCTCCGTCTACGTGTATACACATAATGATTAGTTAGGTATATACAAAAGTTTGAGCTCTACAAGAGTGCTATAAATCACAGCATTTGCTCACGATGCGTTTAACCTGGAGGAGAGTACGTTAATTAGTATCTTGTCACTCAAACCTCAACGATCAGATATTCAAAGATCAAATACATGAGCGACAATGTAGCTGACAGGAGAGTATACGTAATGACGTTCAGGCCTCGATTCATACAGGGCAATTGAACCAGTGTTATGCAAGCTATAAATCCCCCCCCCCTCTCTCTCTCTCTCTCTCTCTCTCTCTTTCTCTCTCTCTCTCTCTCTCTATTTCTCTCTCTCCATATTGCATTCAGAATCTCTCATTAAAAAAACTCATTTACAATCTTTCAGTATTTTAATAGGCTCATTAAATCCTCCCTTTTTCTTTCTTCATATTTTCGTTCCTCTCAGGAGCTAATCCGGGTTAAACGTCTTCACAATGACGATCCAGCACTCAGCAGCAAAGTCATCATTCAACCTCCAGCCGGAGACCAAAATAAAGTACAACCTGATAAAGGACAAACCCTCCCCATCTCAGTAGCCCTTGCCGATGATGAGCCGTTTCCAAAAATATCGCTCGACACGAAAGGCGGTTCAACGACGACACGAAATCCTTTGAAACCCCTATCGTCGAACACGGCTGTTGGACGGATAAAGAAGAGGATCAAGAGGATGGCAGAGGAAGCAAGCCTTCTCAAACGGGGCATCACCCATCTCCTTGGAAGAGATGCTGAGACGGTGATTGATGGGGAAAGGTTGAAGCGTGAGAAGAGGCCGGTGATGAACGGTCATCACACGAGGTGATTGGAGATAGTACTTAGAAGTGATAATATTTGCAAGCATTTCCAAACAATTTAATTGATGACGTGTCATGATCCGGTAAGAAATACGTGAAGAAGAACAATGTAAACAGTGTGTGGGACCATCATCATGGGGAGGAGAAGCAAATAAGCTATAATAAGCTATAATAAGCTATACTACACGGTGCTGGTCAAACTTTTGAATAAGATTCGGTGAATTTTTGTTTTCCCCTCGGTATATATATGAGACCAAACCAATCATATCTTTTGTATGTTACGATAAAATAAGCTTTGTAAACTTTCAAGATTCATAATTTCAGATTTTGTTGTTCATCCATCACACCAACAAAAAATGGTTTCAATGGTGCAACTTGATAATTAATTATACATTACAAAAAAAAAATCATCAAAGGTCGGATATACCTATCCGGAAAACCAACATTTTCTTTTGTAATTTCTAGAAAACACTGGTATTCTGCAGTGATTTTGAGGTTTTATTCTGAATCTGAAAGTACAGGGAATTATCATTATTTTCATTTTTTATTTTTTTATTTACATCTTCCACTTTTACCAACATTGCGTATTAACACCCAAGATATTGCAAAGAGAGCAACATTTTATTCATTTTTTAATTTATTTATTTGTCTTGCATTAATGAATTCAGGTAAATTATGGCAATTAATATAGAAGGAATATGACAATAAAAACTTCCTACGAGAGCATTTTATTCTAGCCATTATCTCCAAGGCAAAAATGCAAGAAAGACCCATTATTAGTTCAAGGGGGGGGGGGGGGAAGAGGTTTAATAGATCAAGGATGAATCGTAACTTCTCTGATAGTACTGTTTACATGTACGTACTTTTTGAAGGATAAATAAAGTCACAGAAACAAAAGTATTGAAAGGAACACATCAGTGTTAAAGAAACAAGGATCTCATCTTCCAAAATCGCAATGCAAGGAAATGCAATTTCTATTGAAATTCAACCTTGAGTTATCAAAAACCACTTTGCATCATAACTAATGGACTACCAATATGTCTTCCAATATTTCATTCAATGTGGATCTCATAGTTTAATACCTGCTGGCAAGTTCAGATCTTAGATTTTCAAATACTCATTTGATATACCACAACCCATGCGATCCATTGCTCTCCCTTTTATCAAGATTGAAAACCTGTGTACAATTAAGCACCCGAGACTTTAGTCATACAAAGACATCGATGACAAAATTATATTATTCACGAGGAACTAAATCAGATACCTGGCATTTTGAACCTAGCTATTGTACATGTTTCAGTTTTCTTTCTGCAAACTCTGAATAAGATCCATCCTGTTAGACATTTAATTTGCGGAAGGTAAGATTGGAACAAGAGAAAATTTAAAAATCAGAATTGCCCTGATATGAGTGTTTCAATAAATGTTCTCTTCGAAGTCTTGACATTTTTTTTGCCTACTGCAAACTTTTATTGCAAGTGCAATAAAATCTATAATTGGGGGAGATATGCAATCTCCTCACTTTGCAATATTGGAAATGAAACACACATTCAAATGTGCCATATACTTGCTCTCACTTATACTGGGAAATGTAGTGTTGCTATATTTGTTTTGATTCCTTTTTTGCTTTTCATGCATCCATTGCAAAAACAATTTCAGAAAGAGAATTTGATTATGTCTTAGACACAACAATGTTGAGGAAATACTATTGATTCTTACACTGTATTATGATGCTGATGTTGAATGTACATCTTCACATGTTGTAGTTCTGCAATTAAGTTGAGTACTGAATCGAAATGCAATAAATAGGTATTTCATTTTTTTTAATCTATACACAGGTACTAGTTTTTTTTTTTTAAATACAAACAAGAGTTTTCAGAATGAGATGGTGTTCAGCCAAAATCCAAAACTTACCAATAGATTTAATTTCCATCTTTTTAAATACCTGCACAATTTCCCAACACACATTTGGATAAACTACACACACTTCATCATAAATTTCAAAAGCAAGGCTAAATTTTATTTCAGTTCAAACACCTGGAATGGCAAGAAAGGTGCCATATAAACAAGATAAAAGCAGATAACAAGATAAAAACAGATAACAAGATTCAATTTGAAGCGAAGGAACATTCCTTAATTGGATTGCATACGTGGCCTGGCGTATATTTGTCAGATGTGTTACAACTATAACAGAATGTACCTATCACTTGATACATTGAGAAATTGGGAGCTGACAGAAATCTCATAAATGTCTATCAGCTTCAGTGTAAATAGTACATCACATAATGTTGATTATCAACATGGAATCCCCTTACACTCACTCTTAAAGTAGCTTGTTCATTCATACAAAATGCCTTGAGCACTTCTGTATGTCGACCGAATAAGGTTTCACATCTGTTTTCAGAATATGTATGAGACAAGCCAGTGGTAAATATATCTTATATTTAATAAACATGTGCATGAAATTTTGATTTTCAGGTCTCTTGTCATTCTAATAAAATGGGGATATTTTGTACTTCTTTTTTACATTTGTTTCGAAAATGTGTAAATGATTAATTTGGCAAGAATTTTACATGTTCCAGAATGACTGAATAAAATAAAAATCACATTTATTGAATGCAAATAATAAAAATATGGATTTAATTGTTTATCTATAATTTTCATTTCAAGGAGTGTGATTCCTTTTCCTTTTCACACGTCATAAAATTTAGAAATGAATCTCTACACAGGATGACTAGAAACTCACCTATCTCTGAGAGACCGAGAGAGAATACAAAATTATTCATTTAGATTTGGTGCTTAAAGGTGCTGCTTAATTTTGAGGATTGTGTGAGTGTGCACTGCCTGCACCCCTCAAGCATTTCATCATCTCATCACCTCTTAATCCAACTAGGGAACTAATAGGTGTCACAATAATACAGGTGCAATCTTCAGATCCATGCAACTTAAATTAGCCTCACAGTAAATTCAAGAGCGATTTTCAATGCAACAAGATCCTTGCAGAGGTATCAGGAGAGAAAGAAAGAAGGTGTCATGTTACATTAGACACATTTCCATTTTTACTTCGACTGTGTTTCTCATAAGTAAACATGACATGGATGGATAAACAGGATATCTATAGATTTGCATGAAAGGCAGAGTTGTATTCACTTTTTTTTTTAAATGATCAACATTCTACTAAGTAATCTTTCTCTCTATAATATAATTTTCATTATAAAGCAAATATATTTTGTATCAATATACAAGTATTTCTAGTGAAAAACAACAACAATTAACACATGCACAATTATGAATTATGTCATGACTATAAGGCATAACAAAGCTTAAAGAGCCACTTTGAGTTTTTTTTTTCAAAAAAGAAGGAATGTGCATAATGCACATTTTTGGCATATACATCATGTTTTAAAAAAGAAAAAGTAGCATTTTCAAGATATTTTTAGTGCCCTTATCATTCTGTAATCATTTATTGTGCATTGTTCATTTCGAACAATGAACTTTGAAAAAGTTTTTAGCTATCAAAGCGTCTTTCAAATAAATCTGCTGCTACAATCTAGTCACGGTCCAGGTTACTCAAATACTCTGACATGGATGGGAAACAACACAAAATCAACATCAAACATCAAAGTGACAAGGTGTAGATTTCCCCTGCCCAAGAATTACATCATAGATCAGTAAAATATGATCGAATAGAAAGTATACATAATGCATGTCATAAGTCGTTAACCAAATTAAACTTCTTTTACCTAGAAAGTTAATAGAATTACCAACAACTATATACAGCAATAGTACATTATTTTGTGATTTCCATAAACTCTCAATAAATAATTAATATATTATCTTTTTCTGGAAAAAATATATGCATCTATTTTTTCTGCAAACAACAGACTCATCACTCAGAATGAAAAGAAAAAAAGTAAAAATAAATCATCATCCAACAATGTATCTGTAATGAGCTTATACTGGTAGCTCGCTTGACAAGTTTGTATACTTGTTCTTGAAGAAAGTATACATAATCCATGCTATAAGTCATTACCCAATCAAAAATATTTGTCTACTTTTAAAGTTGATAGAATTTCCAACAACTATATACATCCATAATATATTATTTTGTATCTTCAATAAACTCTCATTATATAATCTGTGTATCATCTTTGTCTTCATAAACAAACATCTTTTTTATTCAAATAATAGACTCATCATTTAGAAGGGAAAAAAAAATCAACATCCAACAATAACTGAGCTAATATCGGTAGCTCTCTTGATGAGTTTGACTACATGCTCTTGATGATTATATGATTTTTCATAGCCATCTCCAAAATTGTTATTGTTTATCCCTACATCTCGGATAATTGTAAAAACACGAACATATCAAGCAAATAAGACGATTAACCCAACTGTGAGGAAACAATTCAACAAAGATCATTGCAATAATTTTCTTGTCGGCTACTGTAAAAGAATATAAATGATCTGAGTAAGGTTTTAAATTCATTAATACGAGTGAAGTTATTGCACCAACTTATTGCTCATAAACATCACTACACAACCAGAAAATGTTTGATTATTCCAAGGAGGCATACATAGCCTACAAAATAAAAATACACAAATAATCTATTGAAAGTGTTCATTAGAAATTTAGAATAATGTAATAAAGTACATACTCACTATATATAATAGGCATTGGTGCAACCTTGATTTAAAAAAAAAATCTCATCCAAATTTTGTAGACATGAAGAAAATCAACAAATGTATTTGATTTAGTAATTCCAAAGTGTAAATCTCATCGTAACAGCAATATTGTTCATGAAACAAAATCTTCAACAAAATGTGCACCTGAGGTGTCATTCAATGCAACAAACTTTCTCCAATGGAACATCAATTATATGTTACATAAACAATGTCTGTACAACTATGCATGAATGACAGGCATACATGTACTTACATATACAAGTTTTCAAAATGAGCAGTTGACAATCTAGACAGAGAGGCAGGTAGGAATAGCTGTCATATTTCTTCTACTAGATAGGGGTGACAAGCTGAGCCATAGTCTTCCTAACGTCATCCCTTGATCCATATATCATTCTTCGTTTACGAGTAGTCGTCAATTTCTACGAGCAAAGAAGAAAGATCATTCCATTTATCTATTACAACGATGATGGTGCAGCACTCATTAGCAGAGGTTGAAAAGAAGTGAGTCAAAAAAGGTTTTGAATTATGAAAGCATTTTCATGTATATACAAAAGTCAATTTTTAACATTTTTAAGACAATAATAATTAATTAAACTTTTTTAAAAACTTTTATTTTATATTTAAAATATATATTTCTTTTTCATAACTGAAAATCATCTCATAGTTACGTAGCATACAAAATCAAATCATAGTTGCACCAATTTCTTTTTAAGCTTAAAATTGGAATCGGGCATCCAAAATTTACACGACAACTGTGGGCCATTTAGCTTTCGAAAACTCAAAAAGGTAAACTGAAAAATAGCTGTGGTAAAAGCAAGAAAATACTTAACTATCACTTTGAAAAAAAGTGCACTTATACAACATGAAACCTAAAAGAAAACAGAAAATGACTTTTTAAACTGGAATGGAGACAGCTTAAAGCCCAGTCCGGAAAACAATAAAAATGACACCATAATCATCTCATTAGTCCTACAAACATATTATTCTATTACTATAATTACCTTGGATGATCTCTTGGGTTGAGATTCATCTGGAACAACCTGCTCAGTGTACCGGCTGTTCACTGATGGTGACATCACAGATGACCAGCGGGGTGGACCAGGATTCTTCTTTCTCTGCAAGTCTGAAGGATCACATCAAACAAATAACCATGAATCATTGAAAACTAGGTAATTGCCGGATTGTGTCTCGCCCACACGTGACCTTATTATACAAAAATTTGGTTGCACTTTGAACAATGTACTGGGTATGCAAAGTAATCTTTCCCTGACAGTTGCCATGATTGTGTTTAGAAATAAGTCTTTATTGGCTTCAAACTTATTTGGTCACAATGGGATTAATGGTTGCAAAGTTAGTTGTGGCAAGAAAGTCTTGCGAGTAACTTTAACATATGATCTCAAATTTCTTTTGACCTTAGCATGTGACCCAAATTTGGTCATGATACAATAAACATGTGCAAAGTTATTTGTCACAAGAGAGTCTTACATGAAAACTTTAATATATGACCTCAAATGACCTTTGACTTTAGCTTGTGACCCTTGACAGCATCGTAGTGTGAAGTTGTCCTAAGTGCCTCTCTGACCCAAGTTTGTTGATAATAGGATTACAGTTGTGAAGTTATATCACAAGAGTGTGATATGACCTCAAATGATGTTTGACTTTAGCATATGAACTTTTAGAGCACTACAACAGGTCCCATAAGTGCATCTCTGTACCAAGTTTGATCACATTAGGATTAACAAATATGAAGTTATTTGTCACAAGAGAATCTTGCAGGTAAACTTTAACTAATGACCTTTGACCTTCACATATGACCCTTAACAGCACCATAGTTTGAAGGTCCCCCAAGTGCATCTGTGCCCCAATTTTAGTCACAATAGGTTTGACGGTTGCGAAGTTACTTGTCACAAGAGAATCTTGAAAGTAAACTTTGACGACGGTGGGCGAATGGCCGAGATTTTACATTTTAAAATCAGATATGCTTTTATTATGCAACGAGATGTTCAAGCACTCTTCTGCTTTAACCCTCTTCCTCTCTTTTCTCTGCTTCATTTTCTTACCATCTAGATGAATGAAATCGTATACATAGTAAACTTTCAATTTTCGTTCTGTAACCCCCTTCGTCCTTAGTCATTTACTATTTTTATGATACTTCTTTTTCTTTATCATTAGAATCACAAATTTTTCAGATTGGAGACTACTTTCTCTTCAGAATTTGATGGAAAAAAAAATATTGCTTAACCAATACTTGTGATGATAATTAGCTGTCTGTGCTAAATAAAGCAAATTACTGTACAAATTTACAGAACCTCCCAGAGGCATTTGTTGATTAATAGTCAAGGAATACTCATCCATTATCAGCAGGTCAAATAACTCCACACTTGCTGTGATTATATTTGACCTCAATGTAAAAATGTAAATGTAATGCAGCTGATATTTTTTTTTAAATTGTTGCAGAAGTATAGGAAAAATTAAAATCTTGCATTCATTTTTTATAACAGGATTTTTTTGTCTTTACGCCTCCATATATACTCACATTTTTATAAATATTCTCATTACTCTGTTTCTAAGCCGAACCTAGCATAGTAAGGTAGGATAATTTAGATGTTTGACCCTAGCACAGAGTCAAAGCAGAAGGCTCACCATGAGGACTTGGTAGTATCAAGGAAAACTGGATTTCTTGGGAACTTTCTTCATCCTCACTTTGTGTATATGTCTGGATTGCATCCAAAATGTCAATGTCTTGAGAAGAAGCAACTGGAAAAAGAAAAAGAAAAAAATTATCATTATAGTCAAAACTATATTTGCTTCATTTCAATGTAGGCCTAATTCATTGCAAGGTTCATAATCAGTTCCATCCCAAGGCTAATAGCAGATTGATCCTATTTACTTCATGAATGTTTAAACTAACTTTGAAAGCAAGATTCAGCATTGCTTTTACCATGGCAGAACATTTATCACCTATTTAATGCTGAAACTTTCAAATAAAGGAAAATGCACTAATTGGGCATATAATATCAAACCATATCAAAGAAAGGCATCAGTCAATTTTTATTTTGCAGAATGAGAACAAAAAGGTAATCAAGACTTTTAATTACAGTGATATAAAAGCCACAACAAAGTAAATTTACAATTTTGCATATTCTTTCCTGAGAATTAACTACAAGGTCATAACTCTGTTTAACCCATAACTTGAGTTTGTCACCTAATTATACATTTCTTCAATAAATTAAAAAGTTAAAGTTTAGCTGATGCTTTGACAAATCATCATATTGAATCAAATTTCACCTGGGTTTTTGAAAAGTCCAGACACTCTACTTTCCCGCCATAAGCCGTCTTTGGCATTTTGCCTTCCCTGTGTAGCACTATTCCTTTGTCTCTCATTGCAGGCTGAGACTTGAACAGAGGTGCATCCCTGTCTCATCACCTTGGGCGTGGAATATGTGATTACAGATCTGTAACGGTAGAATAAATGCTTATGTGATAGACATTTATAACAGCAACGTATCCTACGGCATGTCAGACACTGACACTGTAAACCTACATGCATCAGACAAGCATCTATTTGTTTGTTAAATTTTAAGTTATCTCAACATTGTAATATGGCATGATCTATATTCCAAGCAAAAAAATGTGACACAAACCATATAAACCTCAACTGATAGAAAAGGTGGATGAACATTGATAATGGCATAAAAACATTGTAGGAACTATTGCTTTTTAAACAAACAAACAAAATACTTCCCTTGTTCATCCCAACTAACCTCTTAGTGAAAACTTCATGTTGCTCATGCTTGACTTCATCACCGCATGAAGTGCTCCTCTTCAGAGTATGGAAAGCCTTGAAAGTTGTAGCTGGTTGATCTTCAGGATCATCATGGAATGCGTATTCATCATCCTCAGAAGAATCAATCTGCCTAGCACTAATATCGGAAATCTGTCTGGTGTTTGTACTTGGAACTGTTGAATGCTTTTGAACTTGCTTCATCATGACGGGTAGTTTCTTCATAGATTTGTTGGTTCGAGCACCACTTCTTTTGGTAGACGGGACTTTCTCTTTCCAATGAATGGGTGCTGTTTCACCTTCACTTTCAGACTCATCCTCTTGATTTTCGCTTTCTCTTGCTAATGGGGCAACAGAACATGACCTTGCTTTTTTCTTAGATTTGTTCTTTCTTCTGGCTGCTCTAGACCCCTCCCATCTTTTCTCTCTCGAGGAACAGAATCCATTTTCATTCCAAGGGCTGTTCCTGGCTGACAGACGAGCTGATTTCCTCTGTGGTTGATTAGGTTCTTGTACTCCCCTCCTAGATCTCTTTTGGCGGCTCTGCTTCCTTGTCCTTGAAGCTACCTGGGTATCCTGTAGTGCATCATCACAAGGTTCTCTGTGGGCTTGAGGAGCTATGGCCGCTACAGGAGATGGCTTCAAATTCTTCTTGGACCACAGCTGCCGATCACTACTGGTATAATTAGGGCTACTGAACTTGTTATTGAAATGGTTGTAACAAGATGGCCTCTTGCCAGTTGAATAACTGGTAGAAGATGGAAGATTCTGACAGTCTTGATGAGAATTCCTCATGCTTCCTGGCTGCTCTCCATATTCAGACGAAGCAGGGTTAGATGATACTTGTGGCTGATACACACTTCCCGGTCTCATTACAGGTTGCATGGCATACACAGCACTGCCACTGGACAGGACCTGGTGCTGGTTCTGGTAATTAGCTGGCGGATGCTGGAAAAGGTGTGATGAAGTATTCAAAGACCCCCTGTTACACTCGATTCTGGGTGCAACATCATCTGACACTCCATGTTGGCTAGAACTGTAATATGATGAACTCTGTGCATGCACCTGGTTAGGATTGACCCGGAATTGAGTAGGCACTTTACATGAATGGTTGTAGCTATCTGTTTGCACAGGTGTTACTCTTGACCGCTCAGCATCATCACTCCAACCTGAACCAGACGGATATCTATTCCTGGTAGAAGTTGTCCTAGCCGACATCTGAGGTACTGATGAACTTGTTGGACGATTCGTTTCTCTTTCCATCTGATATATTCTCTCACTGTCATCTCCCTTTGAATGTGTAGCTGTTGTCATCCTGTTCAGGGTGGCATGGCTTTTTTCGGTTTCTTTGAGAAGCATACTCTGCTGATCTTTGATGCTCTGTTGCTCTTCGTGGACCTTATCTAGATGCTGTATAGTTACATTTTGCTGCTCTGTATACATGTCAAGCATAGCTTTCAGGAGGCGCTCATTTCTATCGGATCTGGCAGTAGCTAGCTGAGACTCAAGGAGCTGAATCTGTGCATCTTTCTGGGATGGAAAAAGTAAATAAAGAATAGGAAAAAAAAAATGAAAATATATTTACAACTCTCGATTTGATTTTAAAAATTACTTATTGATTTTGTAAAAAGCAGATTCGTGTAACTTTGTCATTATTACGATAATCTCAGAAAAAACTATCTGAATGTGACTCAATCTCTAACATGCCTCTGGCTATGATTGAACTATTGTAACCCGTACCCTGTAATCTCTGACATCATAAATGCATACATGCCAACATTTGAAAATCAGAAATCTGTACAAATTATGCTATTTTCAAAAAAAAGAGGAACAATCCTAACTCTCCTATTCAATACTACAGACAAATTTGTACAGGAAGAGGAACACCTGCATTAAAATGATAATTATCTTCTCCCAAAAAGAGGAATATTCCTCTTTAATCTGAACAGTTGGCATGTATGTAAATGTGTATTAATTTTCTTGACTATAACAACTTTACCCTTTCTGCAGTGAATGAGGGGGAAAGGAGAAGAGGTTTTGTACTAAATTACAAGTACAAGATAAACATATTGCATTTACACTTTATAAGAACAACATAAACATGGGAAAATTAAGATAATCATGTCAACACTCACAGAAGCAATTGTGTCCATCAAATATTGTAGTTTTGCTTCATGATCCGCTCTGGTCTTGAGGCTATCAAGAAGTTGTCTGTGATGAAGGGCCAGCTCATTTGCAACTGAAAAAATGAACACGCAAAAACTGTGACTCATGGTACTAATTTCACACTTCATTCATTCAATTACTGGAGTACAGGAAGGAAGCTACTTCAAATATCTTCTCAGCTTTGTGAAAAAGACGGAAATGTCTTCAATTCATCTTTAGCTATTTCTATTCATACTGTTGCAAAATAAAAGAAAGGGAAATATTAAGAAAATTTCAAAACATATAGAATTTCAAAAAAATGGAAAAACTTTCTGAGCTGGCACATATTTTATCCAAATATTCAATACAACTATCACACAACACTCATGAAAACGAAATGAAATGATCTTAAAGTGTACCAATCACCTAAAAAATAAATATTTGTGTATAGCTAGAATGGATAAATTCAACCTTAATAAAGTTTCCCCGACTTCTATAGGTTCACGGTTGAGGAGTATGACGAAAATGAAAGATAACTTAAAACCTATACATATAGGGCTCGTACAGAACTCAAGTCGAGTTTGAATTCCCTGTGTGTCTCATTTCACTCCAGTGTGTATTTGTGCGTTAACTAGTCTACTTAACAAGATGTTTTACTTTTCAACAAGAATGAATTTAAATTGCAATATCTCTTTGTAGACATTATATTGAAAACTTATATTTATAATACAGTACAGTACAGCCATTCGGACCCCTACATCAAGGGCGAAACATATTTTGGTGATTGGTTCCCTTTAAAGTAGACTTACTTTTGCTCATGACTGCGGCAGTGCGAGTTGTTGTTTCTGAGATGTTTGAATCAACATCTTTCTTTATTGACGATGCAGCATGCTTGACTTCATCTGCACAGTCTTTCACAATTGCTATAAAAGTATTGATCAGATCTCTGCAAAACACACAAAAGCAGACAAGCAGTAGAGGATTGTTCTTATTAATGTGAGTGTTGTATTAGAGTTGTGTGTCAGTTTGTATTTACACCGTACTTCATAAATCATATCTGAATATTGAATTACTGCTATCTGGAAAAATGATATGTATGTCACTTCACCTAACACATATGAATTAGAAGTTATGAATTAGAAGTGAGAAATAAGCAGGGGGAAAACAAATTAAAAATTAGAACTACTGAATTAGTTTGCCATGTTTTGAATTTTTAAAGCAAAAATGAAAGTCCTTACACTACAAGGTTAAAACGGGGTCCAGACAACTCGCCACAAAGACAACCCGCCCCAAGACAACCCGCCACAATACCCTGGACATCCCGCCACAATACCCTGGACAACCCGCCACAATACCCTGGACAACTCGCCACAGCCTTTTCGGACAACTCGCCACACTTTTTCCCATCATGATTTCTAGATCTAAAATGAAATGAAATTGTCATTTTTCATGATTTTCGTGCTTTTATAAACACAGTCATTACAAAGAATAAAGAATAAAGTTGATTTCCCTAATTGTAACAATAATATATATTGAAATGAAATTGTCATTTTTCATGATTTTCGTGCTTTTATAAACACAGTCATTACAAAGAATAAAGTTGATTTCCCTAATTGTAACAATAATATATATTGAAATGAAATTGTCATTTTTCATGATTTTCGTGCTTTTATAAACACAGTCATTACAAAGAATAAAGTTGATTTCCCTTGTAACAATAATATACTTTTGATCTAGAGGTCTATAACAGCTGCATTTTTCTGTCCCAGAATTTTTTCAATGGTAGGATACTGGAAGCACTGGCGTACTAGGGGGGGGGGGGGTGGGCAGTTGACCCGCGAAATAAAATTGGAATGTGGTTTATTTCTAGATTTTCTGGGTTACTTTCGTGATATAAATAATTAAATATTGCTATATTTCTGTTTATGTGGCAAGGGTTTATTGCAAAGGTCCATGTCATGTAAATTGAAATTTAATTATGAAATACATTCTCATGAAACTCGTAATGCTGGTAATTTTCATTTTCCTGAAATTCCGTACAAATTAATGTTTTAAAGGGCCAGTTTTATGGAAAAATATCCCGTTTAATATGAAAAACTCTAAATAAATTAGTATTTTTAAACGATTGTATAAATCCCATATTCTATCATTGTATTCCAGTCAAAATAAATGACATTACGTTTAAGTTAATGCACTTCTCCTTCCCTTTTTTCTTCTTCTTGGTGTTCAGGCTCCCTCTGCTTTCCCTTTCCCTTTTTTTCTTTTCTCAACAATACAGTATATACTTGCTAAGGGATTGACGCTAATAAGGCTAATTGCCCTTTTTGTTAACCCCACATTTTTCTTGTAATCAATCTTTTATTGAGAGCGAGTTCTGTGTGATCCTGTATAGACTGGATATTACGCTAAGCGATAGGATCGCTGATAAGATAAAATTTCATTTGACTCTATGGACCCCCTTCAGGGGTATGATAGCACTACATATTTACAACACAATACAGAAAAATATATAAAACAAAGTATATGATAATAAAATACATAGACATGATTATATACATTTTTATATTTCTAAAACACAATAAACATGAGCTAAAGACTAAGTATACCCTACATACAATTTAAAGTTATAAGTCTAAAATGGTTTGTCTACCACTACGAGTAGGCCTATTACACTTTTAGTAACAAAAATAGGACCACGCCTTTTAGCATTATGATCCAACAAAAAGAATTGTATTATAACTGTTATGAATTTTACGAGTTTTCTTAATTGCTTAACGCTAGATATACCATGTTTGTATGTTTTAATATTTTTTTAATGGAGAATGATATCAAATGAATTGAATTGAATGGAACGTTCCATATCCTCTCGATTTCTATCCTGAGGTCTTCATACTTGAGACGCCTCTTTCTTTGATGGCGATGTTGATGTCATGGGGAACGATGACCTCGATGAAATTTACTTTGTTGTTGTCCCTGAAGACAATGTCTGGATTCTTGCAGTTATTATTAGTACTTTTTATTATTGTTGTCGTCATCATCATCACCGTCGTCGTTAAATTGTAATCATCATCATCATTATTATTATTATTATTAGTAGTAGTAGTAGTAGTAGTAGTAGTAGTGAAGTAGTAGTAGTACTATATTTCAGTGGGGAATATATTTGTTGTCACTGCCAGGATTACCAAAGAGGCCGGGACGAGCATTCCTGACATCGCAACCAGTTTGGCGCGCCGGAAGCACTTTGGGATTGGGTTGGGTCACTTGGGTGGGGGGTGGGGAATATTCCAGGGGGCTCACCCTCCAGGGGCAGTGGCGTAATGCGCAAAAACGTTTTTGGGGCAGAAGAAAAATCTGCATCGCCACCACTCTTACACGTAACATGCAGGCCCCTGGCGGAACGTTTTTTGAAGTGGAGTATCAACAATCTGATAGAGCGTATATAGTGAGCAAAGTGAGTTGAGCGCAAATTGACGTGGAGTGGGGTCCAGGGGTCAAGGGGTGGAGCCCCCAGAAGCTCATGGGTTTTATGTATGTATACTTACGGTCCGATGAGCATCCATGGGCCCACGTTAGGGCCCTTAGTGGGTTCCAGAGGACGGAGCCCCTGTAAGCTCAGGGGATTTAGGCATTTAATTACGCCAAGATGAGCATATTTTGAAACATCATTTGTGAAACTAGCAGGCCACTCGTTCTTTCTTCCTCTTTCTCTTTAACATACTTTTTCAAAAAGTGCAGGCCCTGACATAAAGGCTTCAAAATAAGCTGATCCAATCTGATCCACTCGCTCGACAAAAGCAATGTAATCGAGCCATCACCAATTAAGAACGCCGCCGCCGCGAAAAAGCGTTTGGTAGACCAGTGCTTCCAGTATCCTACCATAAAAAAATTCTGGGACAGAAAAATGCAGCTGTTATAGACCTCTAGATCAAAAGTATATTATTGTTACAAGGGAAATCAACTTTATTATTTTTAATGACTGTTTATAAAAGCACGAAAATCATGAAAAATGACAATTTCATTTCAATATATATTATTGTTACAATTAGGGAAATCAACTTTATTCTTTATTCTTTGTAATGACTGTGTTTATAAAAGCACGAAAATCATGAAAAATGACAATTTCATTTCATTTTAGATCTAGAAATCATGATGGGAAAAAGTGTGGCGAGTTGTCCGAAAAGGCTGTGGCGAGTTGTCCAGGGTATTGTGGCGGGTTGTCCAGGGTATTGTGGCGGGATGTCCAGGGTATTGTGGCGGGTTGTCTTGGGGCGGGTTGTCTTTGTGGCGAGTTGTCCAGGATTCGGTTAAAACTTGTATGAGCAGAAAAAAAGAAAAAAAGTAAGAAAGATAAAACCAGAGAAATAGTAACTAATAGCATCTGTTCAGAGCCAGAAGGGCATCAATTCTGTGTTATCGTCTATGAGTTAACACCTTCCTGGCTCTAAAAAGACGATATGTGCCAGCTTCACATTGCCTTTATATCCAACACATTGGCAGCACTGAATGTACCTGTCATCTCTTTCCTTTGCTTTTTCCCTATTGAATTCTTGCATTCCTTGGAAGCTCTTCCTCTTTGGAAGTGAACTCTTCTTTGAGGCATTTTCCTTCTGGAACAGTGGGGGCTTCGACATATATTTCATATAGAAGTTTGAAGATGTGCTCTGAAATGCAAAGTATAATTTCAAAGGGAAACCACAGCAGAGTTAAAAACATTACAAAAAAAAAGGCAGAATGAGAGTCAAATTTGTTTTGTCGAAAATTGATTGCCCATAAGGTTATCATGGCTATTGTATAAATCATACTGTACAAGTGTAAAACTTGTAAATGGTGAATCAAATTCATGTAGTACTGTTTGAATATCAAAAAAATATGTACTGTATTAACCATTCCTTGAATGCTTGAGCGCCTTTCATGGTAGCTTGGCAAAAGCCAGGGTAATGATATGATCAATTGGGCAAAAAGAATTTCCGTTTCGGTTTAATAAAATTTGGAGTAGACTATTAGGCTATTATTATTATTATTATTATTATTATTGCAGGGCACTAATGGAGAACAGTATTAATACTGATGAGGCTACCCTGGGTAAACAAGACATACTACTATTATTATTATTATTATTATTGTATTTCCTTCAAATTATTGTATCTTGACACGATACCCAACCATATGATATTACAGATACTTGAAACTTTGATAGAATCATAGAATCTGCAACAATCATTTGGAACAGTGATAAATGATTGACCAAACAGGACTCAATTAAACAAACTTAAAGGCATTTCTTCATGTGAAAAGTCCTTACACTTAATTACAATGAGCAGTCACACTGAATATTGTACCTCATTTTGTTGAGAGGCTCCCTGTTGCTGGGACATCATTTGAGAGAAGAGGTCAAAGGAGCTAGACTGTGAATTCTCCATCTGAGAGCCCATTATTTGAGAGTTTGTTGCACCACTCGAGAAGCTTTGACTAGAATTGAATGCTGAATCGGATGTATAGTCGACCCTTGAACCACCTCTCTGAAGGAATTCCCTACAATTTTCACAAACATGCATACAATAAAAAAAGGCTATTTAATTATTGAATTATATGATTCATTGTAAAGCCTAAAGCCAAAGGCTAAAGGGATATTTTTTCCACATGACTATATACATGCACATACATTTACATTATGCAAAATGGATAATTATATCAATATGACACTCGAAAAGTGTAGGGGAAAATCTTCTCACTTTAATAGTCTTGCATGAAAGAATTAGACAACTTCAACTCTAAAAAATCTGTCAGTTAATTGCTATATAATTCTGATCTACCGAGTTTGGAGCAACTTAACGTCTGTGCACGTATTATACTGTATTTGTAGCTATGATGTAGACTATGATGTATCATTTCAGTTTGGCCTAAAAATTATGCTTATGTACTAAGTTATACTAGACTTACCCAGGATTGGATGAAAACAGCTCAGATGTGTTCAGATGGTTGGGCATCTTTGACTGGGTGAGGGTACCAAGTCCCAGTTGGCAGTCCCCCAACGTTTTTCCTACTTGCATGGAACCTTTTTCATCAGATAAATATATTAGACTATTTGATTTAAAACGTTTATTTAATTCTTAATCCACAAAGGCCACAGCCCACAGTACACATAGTCTATATCAATAATTTTTTTTATGTAAATAAGATTTTAATTAAGAAATGTTCATTTGTTATTGTCTGCATGCACCGTTACATGCTGTCGCAGCATATTCCATCACAGTTAAAGGTAATACAAAGTTTGGGGAAATTTTGAAAAGTGGTCGGATAGTGATTCTTCACAAGTTTGATTTATTTTGATGCCCCGGCCTGTGGATGTATTTTAAGCATTAGAAACTTTAGCCCCTAAAACATTTCTGCTTTTGAGAAAAATTGAATATAAAAATTTACCGATGCTCCCAGTAAATTTTGATAAATTTCAAATAGATCTTAGATCTAGCGCCTACAGTCGTACAATATGGTAGTTGCGACCATGAAAATCTCAGAATATGTAGTTGCGATAGATATAATTTACAAACGGGAATAGCTAATCCGTCAATTTTAGTCAAAAAAACATTGTTCTAGCTTAATTAATATCTTGACCTTGAGAGGGAGCTATACAACATAAAGAGTTTATTATTTACAATGTCATAACTTTAGACTTGTTTTCAACCGCGTAGTATCGCATATGCCTCCAATTGACCAATATGTTCATTTGAACCAAATTCATAACCCCATACCAAAACTTTGTATTAGTACCTTTAAGCTTGGCAATAGAATATTTTGTTGTGTGTGTCATGCAATTTCAAGTGAAGATGTGGAGACATATGACCCGGCCCTGTCCCTACCTAGTCTAGCTCTGGACCCTGGCTGGAGCTTCAAAAAAAAAAGTACAATACTAGATCTAGTCTAGACTAGATCTAGGTCTAGGCCTAGACCGAAAATGTCTGTCTCTTTCGTTCGTTAGAGGGAAGATGCCATCATCCATTTACATGGCAGCCTTATAGTTAAATGCATCGGATATGAATCCGCTAAAATGACTTTTAAAATTTTAGTCCAAAGTTTGGTGACTCAATCAAGCCAAAGTTTGCACAGCAGACCCTATGGTCAGCTTCTGTCTCTAGTCTACTGTCTAGTCTAAATAAAGATCGAGAGGAGCCGACCCTTCCCAAATAAGAGGCTAACCGCTAACGAACGCGAACGAAAGAGACAAGAACTTTCGGTCTAGACCTTCAAGTACAACTCAGCCAAACAAACGCTGTGATAGATCGAGATCTGCCAAGCTGGCCGACTGCAACGTCGGCCTACTCCATGATCAGCTATCATCAGGGAGCTCCGCTGCCGAAGGCATTCGGCCGTGGAGCTCCATGGAGTTAGCCGACTTTGTGCAAGGATGCTCGAGTGATGTACCGTACCAAGTATTACAAGTATTCAGTCCCTTTCGCGCAGACGATCGGGGTCATCTGCAGGCCTCATCAGCAATAATTTAGTCGAATCCATCAGGCAAATTTTAAATTAAATATGCTCCAATAGACCACACACATACGCTACGATAATCACTAACACACTAAGTTCAAACCATGACAATTTACACCAGAATATTTATAATTCTTAACTTTCTTAACTTACTTTACTTGAGATGTGCGTAGGTTCTAGGCCTAAAATTGTAAACATTTCAACTTGCCCGCGGTTACTTTGCATATGCATGCTTTTTTTTATAGCGCTGGATTTGATTGGCTCAAAAGAAACCCATACGTCATGCGCTATCATAAATATTCATAATAGCCACGCACACAGAATCTGATGCGATAATTTATCAAATAATGAGATTGTATACAAAATTAACAAGTGTAAAGCTATTTTTACTTGAAATAAATTACTTCACGAAAAATCGGGAGGCTTACCGTAAACGATTGAAAACCCAGGTCGAAACTTGTCCATAATCTGGCCGATTTAATTTTGATCTCGAGACTTTGCCCGGGGGTGTTTCTCATGAATATGTAAATTTGCAAGACAACCACCTGCCTTTCAGGAAGTTTACCAAGCCGTGACCTTAGAAACGAGACAGAGCCCGTGTTGCGGCAATAATAGAGACACAAACATCGCTATCGCAGAGCAAACGACGTGTTATCACTATTGTAATTTTAACGCTGTAAAATCCTGCTGCCATTTACAGATTTGGTGACAAAGTATTGAATTTTGTCAGGAAAATGGGAGGGCAGAGAGATAAGAATGGAAATAGTCAAGGCAGTTGGGTAAGTTGATGAAAACTTGGACGTGATTTGCACTTTTTGTAATTAATTTTGTATTGAAAAGCTATGATATCGTGAAATATATATATATATTTCTCTTTATAACTCGTGTATGTACTAATTTATACCGGTCTTATTTTCTCTTAAAGTGCAGACTTGAATTTGAGGGAGTAATACAGTTTGTAATTATAGGCCTACTCTAATTTATTTGAACTTCCATTTTACGTAATTGTTTTCCCGCAGTGAAATCAGATATGTTTTCATGCGAATAGAATTGATGTTATAGGGTCTACATCGTGATGATTAAAGAAATCATAAATCACATTTACTACGAAACGTAATGTTCAAACAGCGAAACCATATAACTATATAGCTAATTAAAAAACTCTCACAACTAAGTTTTGATGATATATTGGAGTGATCAAAATTATACCCACGTATGTTCAGCATTATTAAAAAGTATTTTAAAAAAAAGAGCGGTGTCATGATGTACGTAACCATGCAGGCTTATTACACAGAATGTCATATTTCTTCTCTTTTCAATTAAGGCAAAATATCCTTCTACATGAATTTGAATTAGTAATAAGTACTAATCAATAATTTTCCCAGCTGAAATCTATCCTGCCTTTAATTATTATTTGGTTGACATAATTGACTTCATTTCTCTTTCCTTGCAGCATTCAGCTGGATACTATGGCCATTTCAGAAGCAAGCATCGGAATGATTTCCTCAACCAATACCGACAGCAAGCAAAACCTTCCCCACCTCAAAAATTCCATGATATGATTGTTGTAAGTATAACTGTTTAACTTTTGTCATAATAACTCTTCCCTGAAGATATATTATTGTATTATACTCATATCATAATTGTTATTGTTACCTAATAATTCATTCAGAAAACAAGATACACTCAAGAAAAATAATTTAAGAATAAGAATATAAGATGGCATATCAAGGAGATATTTCATCTGGCTTTCTACTTTATCAGTGCTCTTATATGAGAGGGTATATTTTGATCAAATGATATTCACAATTACATTTTTGCTGTCTTGCTGATGAATACGTCTGAAATGACTAAACAAAACCCTCCCCCTGTGTTCATCTTTACATCATGTGACTTTCATCAACAGTAAATTACACTTATATGATTATAAATAATCAGAGACTTTCTGTTAAACTGTATGACATAAAAGAAAGTTGTAAATCATTATGTACTTATGATTAGTTTTGAACTTGAGCACAAGCAAAGAGAATAACATTTAATACCAATCCTTTTCTTAATCTCAGGATCGTCCAAGCACCCATCATTTCTCTCATCATGACAATCGGTTTTCCTTCCTCAACACGGTGGACAGTTTTCAAGGGGTAAGTCTTGTTTCAAATATTGAATTTTAATTTCTAGCATTGTGAAAAGTTTGATGTGAGAATTGGATCAAAAAGTAGGTTATGCTTCTCTTCCCTTAAATAGTGTATGGTATAAAATTGTATTTTCTTGTGAGTTGTGTGAAAATCTGGTGTGTATAGAAGGCCAATATAAATACAATTCATGTACAGTATTAGGTGAAAAATTTGTAGAACATGATATCGAGCATGCCATCATGAATATAATAATAATGTTACAAGTAGTAACAAGTTTCATTTTAATCGTGGTGGAAAGTTAAATTTCAGAAACTGATAAAATATACAAGAGGTATTCGATAGAAATAATTAACAAAAAGTTTACACGTAGATGAAGTAAAGATTGTGGGCGATATCTTGTTTCTGTTTTGAAGCATATTTCCGGATTTGATGGAATAAACGTGAGTCTCCTTCTCTCTGTATTTGTCTAACAGAATCTTGGCAAAAGGAAGGTACAGTCAAATTACAAGACAAAGTTTGTCCCAGACTTCATTGCATGGGTGCCACACAAGAAAGAAATAGAGGAGGCAGGCCCCAAAGTCTCCATCTACCGAGACACCTTCACAACTAATGAGGCATCAGGGCGTGTGCCACAGATCTTGGTACCTAGTGTCAGGACCCCTCGACCACCCCGTGAGGCAAACCATAGGCCTCTCCTGGTCACGCCCTATGTTGACCTGAAGACAGCAGAGGAGGAGCTTGAGCCATTGTCCACGACCTATCAACTGACCCATCGGCATTCCCAACCAAACAGGATGATTAATACCAATATGAACACAGGAACGGTAGACACAGAACCAGTTTCAGACCAGAAAACTATGAACTTCATCAACCCTAAGATTGCTTCCATCCATGAGAACCCTGTTCCATCAGTAACCAGGTTGCGTAGGTCGAGGATAACCTCTGCTCCAGCCTTTAGGACAAGCGTTGCGGACTGCATGGTTTGGCACAGTCATGGAGACGTAGAACAGGTCCATGTGCTGCCTTCACGGAGACAACGTCCAAAAACTGTGATAGGACTTCTGCCTGAAATCCCAAATGCCGATGTGAATGATTCATCAGTGCAGGACACTTTGCCAAGATTGGCTCAATCAGGACCTTGTCATTCATCTCACTTTGGTATGACTCCAACTGCAACATCAACCGTTCCTATGGAAGTGATGCCTTCTTCTTCACAGGCAATGCCAGACACGAGTACCAGTTTCTCACATCAAGGAGCTTCCCAGGCATCCGTGCAACAAGCCATGATTAGTGACAGCATATAATGGACTGTTGGGGTTAACTCAATCAGAAATAGAACTGATTCTTTTATTTCCCTGTTTTATTGTAAAGAGAGAGAATAAATCATGTGTTCAGAGCCAGAAGGGCATTAGCTCTGTGGTGAATGAGTCACTGTCCTTCTGGGCCAAACAGACATAATATGGACGTTCTTATATCTTATTTTGAATATATTACACTTCTGGTTTGTGATTCCTGTGCAGTGGTATTCTGTATTCTGGAAGGCATTGTTGCTGTACAGCTAGTGGGCTGAGTGGGCGATGGTTCTATCCACTGTGATGCATGTAGATACCAAGTCATACTTTGATGGACAATCCTATGGTGCACACAAATGTGAGATAAGTAAAGGATAGGCTTCCAGCATTATGGTTTGGTTTAGTGATATTTACTGTAGGAAGCTTGAGTGCTAGTATAATATGTACAGTACTATAGTCGTGTTCCATGCTCGAAATAAAGAACATTGAAGAGTTTTCTTGGGGAGTATATTTACATGCACTTAATTACATTTCCATAGGAATTCATTCAAAGAGACCCTGCAATGCAACTTTATAATGCAATTAATTAGTGTCATACCAATATATTACAGTCAAATATTATCCTTAGTGCATAATCCTCTCCCGAAGAATAATCTTTAGTCAAATTCAAGGGATATACTATGTACACTGTATCCCTGATTGTTGTGTCATGCAGCTGATCTACACCATACACTGTGTATTGATATGCAATAATGCTTCCAAGTGATCCGTCTACATAAACATCCAAGTAAATATATCATGAACTTTATTTGAGTGATTTGCATCATAATTCAAACACATGTGTACATGTTTGAAAGTGAGCAAAGTTGTCAATATACTTCATTTATCATTTGAGTTGAGTTTATCACTGTTTTGAGTAATTAAATACTAGATTGTGGTGTCACTGTGTAAAGAAATAAAACACATTCATAATACAATCATTTACAAAAATAACACACCCAAGAATACATCTTGCAACTACATGTATTGACAATGACATATATTTAAACGAAGCATATGCTATAATCTAGTCTGTTACGAGTAAGGTATACTTTCATTCTAACCATTGGAATTGACAATTGAGATTTTGAAAAATAATTGATACTTGTTTCAAATGTCTTTTAAAATATATATAATATAGATTGTAAATCATGTACATGTGTATAGTTCACATTCCCGACAAAATATACTGTATTGCGCACGAAGGAATTGTTTATTATGATGTCCAAATATAAGAATCAAGTGCTTTCAATGTTGAACAATTAAATATGTTGCTACTGGTTGTCTAAAGTAAACCTACAACTCTAGTATCAAGAGATATTTATTTTTAATTTCAGGGTTATTAAGATAATGTGATAAGTGTAAACAGAAAATCAAGTAAATATGAATTTTATACAATCTGATATCTTTTATCTGCTGCTTTGTGTGAAAATAAAAGACCTAAAAATTCAGACGAGAGTTCAGTTTTCTTCTTTGGTCATGTTACACTAAACTTTTGGGAGATTGTATACAATTCCAATCATGATTAGACACCATCTGACATCAAAATGCACATATATTTTCTTCTTTTTTCAGCATGACCAGCTTGGAAGTCAATTTCCTTAAAATAAACTAAATGCAAATATTTTAAATATATGTAATTTTAGTACAACTTAACTATGAATGGTGCAGAAATCATTTTAAAGTGTTCAAAGCAGTTTTGGGGGGCAGCAATCAATGCACAAAGTTAACATTCATAGTATAAGCATTTTTTTTCAAATTTGGTACTATTGTGCTGTTTTCCTACACCTTTGATGTTTGGCAAATGTCATATATGGGCAACAAAGTTTCCTAGCAACACGTAAACAATACATTGTTTGCTTGAAATGTATCCAATAATATGCAAACGCATAATTCAAACAACATTTGAATATACACACATACTTTCGCATATGATGCAACCTCTGAATCTTTTTCAAAAATATGAAGCTAAGACATAACTGTATTAATTTCTTTCATTACTGTTTATTGAATGACTCAAGACCATATATTGTATGAATAATACATTTAGGCTTACGTCTCTTAAACACTAATTGAGGGAAAAATGAGAAATATTTACTGTACACATGCTGTCTTACAATAATTACGGTAACCTAGAAAAATATAACTAGCACCTTGTGCATCAATCGATGTTCATGATAGTATAGTCAGTTGACACATATGAAAAGAGAAGAAAAATGATAAAATAATGCAATGCAAATGTAAATTAGAGTGATGCTACAGAGTTTTCTGGCAATTTCATTGAATACATCACTAAATATACTACTATCAGCATATTTTTTTAAAATTCCACTAATAAAATATTGTATCTCTTTCGGCATTTCTAATGAGTCAACAAAACTATGACTTAAACACATATTGAAGTGGATTCAATTAAAAACACAACTTTGCTTTTGCTATTCTATTGCATTATAGTCAATGTGAATGACCCAAATAGAACTAAATGGTGACAAGATCAATTACCAAAAGATCAGACATCAATTCAATTCAGCACGATATCAATTACTCTAGTCCATTTTTGTCAGCTTCATGCACGGCCTCAAATATAAAAAAGGCAAAGTCCTCTCATTTTGTTTGAGGGGAGCAAAACTACAGGTACCACTGACCTCCTCAAATAACTGGTATCTGAAACTAAAATCAATACTGATAAGATCAATTTAACCTTGCAGCTTGCTGAATAGTGCCCTATTGTATTCACAAACAAAGACAGGGATAGTCTGAATGTAGCAAGAAAGAGCACACAAGTAGTTTGCTTATCAACTGTTTTTCTTTAGACTTGCATGTGGAGTAATGGAAGAATTAAATGGAAGGTTTGCAAAAGCTGGCAATCCATACACAGGGAAGATTAACATGGTTTCAAAAGTTCCTAACATCTATAAAAACACATGGAACTTGTCCATGGACTGGCTGCGCATCCTTCTAGGTTATTGTTCAGTTTTAACTTAATCCTATTCCAATTAGTCAACACTGTAATACAATACACCCTTTTATGAAAGCAATAACAAACAAGCACCAACCAGTGAAGTGTAATCAATAGTCTTGTTGTTTACATGGAGAGTTCCCATGGAAACAGGGTACATACATACAGGTTTAAAGAGTGGCTGCTCCAAGACCTCTATCATAGAACTTTGTGTACTTCAATAGTTATGGCAAGATTCACAATAAGGAAATACACTAAAAATTTGCATATAATGAATTTGAATAGTAATAGAATACCACTGCACACCATTAATAAATGATTTTTTAATAAATATACAGTATGTATGAATTCAAGATGAATTGATAAAATTGTTGCTGTGACATTTATATTTAAATAAACCTGATCAATTTATTTCAATGCAAGTACCTTTTGGGAATGAATAAAACCAATAATGCTGTTCACTTAAAATCAACAGAATATAAAAGTGCAAAAAGAAATAAAAAAGCAGGAAAACAAAATTAAGAAAAAAGAAAACTAAGAGCTATGTACCCACAAATTGTAAGCTTAGTTTCTATATTGTACATACTCAGATTTGTTTAACAACACTATGATTTAACGTAACATTTGCATAGAAAAGCTAAAACTAGATAAATTTGCATGCAAGAATTGAAACTTTATCAATTCACAGGTTACCAAAATTTGCAAAATTTTCTTGCCTTCAAATTTAAAACATGAATTTTGCAAGTCACATGAGCTGTCATTAATGAATCATGAGAGTTTTAGGTTGCAAAAATTCTGATTTTAAGTACATGTACCTTGATGTTCAGGGATCAACATATAGACGGTAAACATAAACAATTATGTAAACAAACATCAAATATACAAATTAATTCCACTATAAAACCATTGCACTTTGCACACATACCGTGTTCCCTAATTTCATTACTTACATCTTTGCTCTAAGGCCAGAATATCAAATATAAGCAGGGGTATTACTGGACCATTCTAATTAAGAGTAGCAGATCATTTCTGCTAGTAAGTTTGATAGTACTTTGACAACAATTTTTCATTCATCAAAGAAAAGGTCCTCGAACAAGTAATCTTTTGTTTTGTGATGGCCCCAAAATTGCTTGCCAACAAGACTAGTGAGCCCGCCCCTAAACATATTGGTAATGCTAAACTGAGATTTAGACACACAAAATAAAAATCTCTCACCTATCACAATCACACAATCAAAGGCTACTAAACCTAAAATATTAATTACAGTTCTGCAAGAACTGAGAAGAATCCAATACAGCTCACTAAGGTTACTCTCACACAAGGATAAGGGCTAGCATAATGTTCATATCATATCAATTGCAAAATTTATATATTCTTTTTTATCACTACACCTTATAAGTACTCATAGCCCAGTACTGCACCATCTCTTGATCAAAACTTTATGCAAACCTAACTTTATCAAACCTGTGACAATCAAAACCAATTTCGATACAAACATGTTACAGCATTACCTCTTTGCTATTATAGGATTTGCACCATCTCTATTTCCTTCATATAAACCCACGGCAGTGCATACATTGTAATTCAACTTCATGACTGTGCACAACAATCAAATGGAAGACCTTTGTGGAAAAGTGGCTTTTCTGCACAGACTTGGCTACTTAGCTGGTTAATCCATTTTGAGCGAATAAACATTAGTGGCCTTCATTGAAAGGAGGCCTTACTATGCAGGGTGCCACTATATCCAATATGAATTTATTTGGACACACATTGCTCACTGCAACGTCTCACCAAGTAAAAAACATTTCATCATTAATGTAGAAAGATCCTTATCAAGAATAAATTTAAATATTTCAGTGTATGTCTCAGACTCAACTCTCAGTCAAAATGCTATATCAATGCAGCTGAAAATTTCCCTCTTGATCTTACTTTCAAATCAAAGATAACTCTACTACAACACAGCAATTTCTCTATTGCTCTCATGCTTATATATAAAATATGATTGATTGCAAACATTGTATCTATCTGTCACACACATCCCTCTTTTGAAGCAACCAGGCAGAAGTCATCAATACGTAAAGTTAACATCTGATTAACCTTTAAGGTTCAGGATGGCATGGTACATTGCAGCTCATCTCATTCTTGTAATAATCCCTTGATCTAAGTGTGACTTAAAGCCCCACTGCACTACGTATAGCTTCTTGCACCCTCTATATAGCAAACAATGCCTAATTGGTGACCATTGGTCCCCCATGGTCCCCTTTTTCTTATGTTAATTGAGAGCTGATTTGATGAGATAACCACCTGTCAGTGACCATGCAGGGAGGTCTAATCCCTCCTGGCCAAACTAGTGCAGATAGGCTTTAAAACAAAGGCAGCAGCGGTAAAATAGTGTTGTAAACAAAGCCACATCCCTCATTTCAAGATATAGTAATTTGTAGGCACAAACGGCATCTTTGTTACCACCCCTTCAACAGTCTTTTTTCGTACCTGGAACTGGACCTTTGTCCCATTCTTGGCGTGGGCTGCCGACACGTATCCCATGATGACATTGTTCTTGAGGGATGGAGACGGACAGCCACTCGTCACATCACCAATTAGCTCGCCAGAATTGCTCAAGATTTCGCCTCCTAGTAGATAGAGAGGGAGGGGGAAGAACAGATTAAAAGCTTCTGTATTTATTTATTTTAAGACTATGTGTCAAAATCCACTTTTTGTTTCCATCCAACTTGATATTACAGTACTCTGTATGTAACATAATTACAATCTACAAACCTAGGCGATCTTTCAGCCCAGAACAATTACCACCCCCCCCCCCCCCCATTAACAACTTTCCTCTAGATGAATCCCCCTCTAGGACCATTACTACACCCTAGACAATAACCCTTCAAAAATATTCCAATTAGAGCATAGCACAGCATTGAATTAGTGGGTTGTTGCATGGGAGGTAATGTGTCTAATTCTTCGGGAGGAGGAAATTGTCCTACAAGTATGTTGTCCTAGTCTTTCTACTTGAAATTTCAAAAAGATTTCTTGATCTTGAAGTTAGATAACATGGAATGATGTCATTATCAGGATAAGCAATGAAAAATGCATCCATAACTAAAGTCCTGTCAGGAAAATCTTGTTACTTGTGATAACGTTCTGTAAACCTGTTAATAACACATATGAAATAACATTATGAGCTCATACAAATTCTGAAATTCTGTACCAAAGTTATGAACAAAATGAATTAATTCATGAAATGAAAAAAGAATAATTTATTCCATATCAACATGATTTATGTATGTTCATATATTTCATACCAGCATGATTTGTTCATTTGTTCATTTAGTTGAGGAATTTGATGATTTAAATGGAATGAAAAGGCATGACATGACATAAACCAACCCTATTTTTGTTACAGGGTTTAAACCTGGACTTTTAGAAATAGCATGCAAGATGTTCACATTACTATTAAACTCACCTCTAATAGGAGGCCCAGATGACACTATTCCAACTCTTTTCCTGCTAGGCTTCTCTTTGATTTGCTGTAGGATGCGATCTGCTGCTGGAAAGTCAGCTAGTTGCCGTCTCCTCTTACCTGAAAATATATCAATTGAATAATAAACCATAATAAATGTTTATCATCAAAGGAGGCATATTCATATAACTTAAATTCATTCTCCTCCTCACAGTCCTAGGTCAACTTGAGTACTTGTTAAAAAATGTAATGAATGTGAACGACTGAAGACATAAATATATTTTCCTACCGAAGATTTGATATCACAGGTGTATCATAGCTGTGTTATTTTTTTAAACTTCTCTGTCTACATTCTACAAATAACTTTTCTGCCTCTTTTCTTCCCTTTACCCGGTATATGTTGGGAATCACAACCCTCATTCTGAATGGTCAATCTAAGCTCACTGATAGCTATTACTATCATGATAAATCATTCCTAAATCACTTCCCTGTCATTTGTGTGGAAAATGGGCACCCAACATCTTTTTCTGGACCCCCAAATTTCAAATATTTTTCCATTGGGCTCATGCCGCATACAGACTCGATAGAGTTCAACCCGGACCCCTACAAAAAAGTTAGTGTGGAGCCCTGCACATGCGCAAGTACATGTAGTTAATCATTGAAAACATCTCCCATAAAACTTTAGCTCAGACTACGTACCTATAGTCCAGCCTAGCATGGCTTCTACAGGAGTCGTATCATCATTGATGTCGTTTCCATAGAGACAGAGCCCTGCTTCCAACCTTAGACTATCCCGAGCACCAAGCCCTGCCATGACCACTGATGCATCCTTTGCAGCAAGGAGAGTTGAGGTAAGCTCCACTGATCGGTTGCTTGGGACAGAGATCTAGGGTTAGACAGAACAAGTTCATTTCATCTAGTAAAATGTATAAAATGCTATGTGTCTCATTTTTATAGATGCGCAGACAGAACCCAATATATATAAAGTCCATGTACTTAACAAAAGTCACAATAGTGAGGAAGATACAGTGTTAATGGAAAGTATGTACAAATCTCACATCATCTATCAGAGTTTTAATTTATAATAACATGACAGAAGCTACAAAAAATAACAGAATTAACTAAAAAGTGAATGAAAGGAAACCATTTCTTTTTTTAAATGACCAGTGATTGAAATTATCTTCCATCTAAAATTTCCTTTAAACCCATTTTTAAGAAAATAAATGTGCAGCACCTTATGAATTGTGACTATATAGTGCTATTATAAACTAAACTCAAGTTAAAGACTAATACTGTAAATCAACTTTTAAATTGACACATATATGTTGTTACATTCGCCAATCAGAATTCTCACTTTTCTGTATGTAGCATTCTGGTATCCAGATTTTCCTGCTGTGATATATCATCAAACAAAACATTTGGGGTTTGTTTTGGTAACATTGGTAGACTACACCTACTTGTCTGAATGTTCTATTTCAAAATCATGCTAAGAGAATGGAAAGTTGCAGAAAAATACAAAATCCACACAGGTATAATAATAAGAAACTTTGCAGCCAGTTACATACCTCTACACCATCCTCTCCGGTGTAGCCGCATCTCGTCACTCGGCATCCTGGGATACCAAAGACTGAGGTGTTGACCCCTGACATGAAGGTCAGCTTGCCGAGGTCATCAGAAACCCCAGCTTGAAGCACTCGTGCCATGGCAGGACCTGTGAACCAAGTACAGGAAGAACAGTCCTAGTTACTTTACTCTTTGATTACATTACCATTCATTTTAAAATATGTACCCAGGAGTAAGATGAGATACATGAATTTGATATTATAGCTGTTATCCCCTCTATGGTATAGAACTATTATTTCACCAACACCCAACAAGAGGGATACTTTGATCATTCTCCATACTAAACATATGGAGATCCGATGACTTCTATCAAGAAAAATCCTGGAAGTGCCAATCTTAGCTTAGCTTAAGTTGGGTCAAATGCCCGAGCTGTGATGGCCTTCCACACATTCCTGTCCAGCATGGCTGCTTTCATCTCTGACAGTTCAAGTCCCGTATCCTTCTTGAGTAGGTCTGTATAGGTAAGATGAGGTCTTCCAGGTTTCTTCTTCCCGTGTTTAGTGATCAAATACAACTCTAAAACGTTCTTATTTATTTCAATTTAATTTTTTTCTTTCAATTTTCACTGATTTGTTTCTCACATTATCTTCTGAAATACAAATTAACTTGATACCAGGGTGAACACATTTTTAATGATTTGAAAAACTCATTAGCATAGAAGTGAAAAGATGTATCATTAGCATAGAAGTGAAAAGATGTATCATTAGCATAGAAGTGAAAAGATGTATCATTAGCATAGAAGTGAAAAGATGTATCATAAGCATAGAAGTGAAAAGATGTATCATAAGCAGACAGAAGTGCCTCTGTTCAACACTATAACGAATGGACAATTTTGCTGAATAGATGGCTGAATTACAGATTACATTGAGGTTGCATATCTTCCAATTTCAGCCCACTAGACCAATTAAAGAGATGGTTAGGGCTAGGGCAAGCATGAGATCTAGGGTTAGAGTGAGTTGGGGTTAGGTTAAGGTTAAGGTTAAGGTTAGGGTTAGGATTAGGTTTAGGATAGAGATTAGATTGTGCATTCCTGTTCAATACATATGACAGTGACCTTTGAGATGTACGACTATATACTGACCTTGTAAGGCTATCAATGCCATGTCTGTGATTGGTTCATATGATACATCATGGCCTTCTGCTACAAACAATGCCAGTTTGTTCTGCATTCAAATAAAGAAAAGAACAGACAAAGAAAAAATTATGCAATGATTTCTTTTAATAGTTACCCTACCATATGCACACACCAAGCATCAATAAAGACTACAAAGTAACCCATCTGCAATGATCTACAAGATATACAAGGTACTTATTTCCTTGACAAAAATATCTTATGACCAAATAGCATCATTTGGTTTCTGCACTGATAATCAGCATATGTTTTAATTTGTAGAAATTTATTCAGTCTTACATGAAAAGAGAAGACCAGAGTGCTACATTGTGTTTAAAACATGTGCTGTAATTCTTCAAACATCATAACTTCTGTGACAGTTCTTGGATTCATATACGGATATTTTCTCAAGCAAGGTATCACTCGCCATAAACAAGAATCTGTCCGTGTCATGTGGTATATACTGTCATATTGAAGCTGATTGAGATATCATGTCTTGGGTTTTTATATGAAGCTGGCTGTGTGTGTTCACGCATAAACCTACTGTGACTGTGAAGCTGGCTGCCTCCCCTGCTACATGCAACTTGAGAAATAAAAAATCATATTGCAGTTGGGTTCATATGTTTTAGATTAAATTTTCATCCCAGGTGAAGCTTACATGTTCCAAGATGTATTTGTACCAGTTTAGTATAGCAACAATACCTCAATGTTTTAATAGCGGTTGTTTCACTGTTGTTGAGTTGAATGTTGAAATTTACTGACCATTGTTTTGTTGACAATTGTCAACGTTAGCTTAATGAATAACTTGATTATGTCGACAAAGAAATTTGTTCTCGACGACAGCACTGTCTAATATACACTGTTTGGAGCTAGAAGGGCATTAACTCATATCCTTTTAGACACTTCTGGCTTCAAACAGACGGTTGTTATCACTGCACAGATACCTTGATATGAGCTTGATCTTTGTCTGCACACCCTGCATTAGAGACAATGTAGAGATGGTCCTCAGAGGTCTGGTTGATGATGAGGTCATCAATGATGCCTCCGTGGTCATTAATGAAGAGGCTGAGAGTACCTGTGTTTGGTTTTAGGGCCTCAACATCAGCTGAATGAAAAATGATACAAATCAAATGACAGACACTTCCTACAGCAAGATAGAACTAGGTTTTAAACATGTAGCAGCAACATTTTAAAATCTCATGGCGACAATCTCAACCTTAATTATTTAGAAAATATTAGTCATAAAATTTGGTATATAATGCTTTAAAATATGTCTTACTTTGCACCTGAGCACATCTTGGCACCCTAGAGCTGGATCCAGGCTGCAAGGAACTTCATACTCTTTCCAAGTTGAAATTTTACATATTTGAATTTTTGCTTGAGGACCATCCTGAAATTGTCATACTGTTTTAGGGGAGTAACAACTTTCAATTTATGTCTGACTTCAAAAATGAAACAGAATCTAGAAAAAATTCCTTTCTCTACTCTTGTACAGCGTAAAGAATGACATACATCTTTATGAGATTTCACAGAGCTCTGGAATTATTACCTGGCTATATCCCTTGTAAAGAGATGCCATATTCAAGGAATCTTTTTCCAATGGTAGGTATTCGTTTGAATCACCTGGATCAAGTGTGATAAACATAAATTAATGAATGACTTGACTAAGCTGTTTTCATTTGGATTAGTTGATTCCCCCCCCCCCAAAAAAAAAGTCTTTACAAACGTTTTACTGACAAACAAATGTTTTCTACTCTATTCCAGGCTACTACCAACTGTCTTGTATACTCACCAACTGTTAATGACTCTATAAACTTGACTCTGTCCTTTCCATAAATCCTGCTCTGTAGCATATGTGACACATCAAAGATGGCTGCTGATGACCTGCAGTGAAGGTGCTCTTTCACAAGACCAGACTTGTACTGGACTGGCATCGAGTAGCCAGCAAACGGGACCATCTTGGCTCCATGCTCCACATGGAAGTCTGATAGGGGAGTCCTCTTCAACTCACTCTTTAACAAAGAATATCAATTAAAAAAGGAGAATGGACTTACTTGGTTAAAGGGTTAAGGGGCAAAGAACTTTCAATGTATACAAATAATCCTAAAAAAATCACAACATGATTTATAATTCTTTAGGAACAGATTGTCACTGAAGCAAGTAGCAAACAAATGAGTTTATTACAAAATCAGAATCCTCATTCCCCTTATATTATATTTGACTAACATGCACTCTAGTCAAGCACTCCCGCCAAAAAAAGCAAAAAAACATGCACATAACTGTAGTATTATTCAGACGACAAAAGGAGAATGGACACATTTGGGTAATACGATTTGGTTATGTTTTACTTTCACTTCGTGTCGTCGTTTTAACGTTGCCAATATATAGTCTTGTATAAAGACGTTATTAGATATTCCCACATCTCCCCCCAAGCTTATTATAACAGTTCAAGAGTTCTCATTGATTTCCAAATAGTTTCAAATCCAATAAAAACCGAAATATAATCCTGTTTAAGAGTTCACGGATATTCTCCTTAATTGTGTTCTTCAAGTCCCGAGTCCATTCCAGTTTACTATTAAACCCAAATAAACACTGTCCAAACCTTTAAAGTCTTGTTCAGTTTCAGTTCCTGCAAAGTTAATCCCAATTTTGGTATTTAAGTTTAACCCATTACATGGACAGTCGCGTTGGTGGTTTCACGAGTCGTCCAGATCGCGTTCGCGTCTCTGTCGCAGCTGTTGGTGTAGAGGCTCCCTCAGGCTGCTTCCGGTTGATCTGCTGGTTACGTTGGGAACCGGTTGAGTCGCTTTCATCAGAATCGTCAGGTCTCTCTGGATCGTTGCTCATGGATGACTCCGGCACTCTGGTCTTGGTAGGTTGACCTTGGACAGCAATCAGTGCACGGCGATTACGACGTACTGTCCCATGTTCTGTCTGGACATGGTAGGACCGTGGTTGTTGCGCTTTCTGGGTGACTTTCCCGTAGCGAGACTGATCACGGATCCACACGGAATCTCCTAGTTGTAGCTCTGGAAGCTCACGTGAGTCATGACGTCTGTTGTAGGTCATCATTTGATCTGACCTGTACTTCTCCTCTTTCTCTCTCACAGTTTTCAGGTCCGGCTGTTGTACTCGTGGCAGCAGCATGTGCGGCAAAGTAGGAACCTGAGTCTGCAATCTCCTCCCCATGAGAAGTTCACAAGGAGCTAACCCGTTTTGGAGTGGTGACGCTCGATAGCTGAGAAGGGCTAACTGGATGTCGTCGTTCTTCTTCAGCAACGCTTTCACAGTGCGAACTCCTCTTTCAGCCTCACCATTAGCTTGTGGGTATCTTGGAGAGCTGGTTGTATGGACGAATCCATACTCTTCAGCAAGCTTTCTGAAGTTCTCGTTGGCGAACTGTGGACCATTGTCTGAAACCACAAGGTCTGGAATCCCATGGACTGCAAAGATCTCCTTCAGCGAAGAAATCACTGCCATTGTTGACTGACCTTGGAGTTGTTTGACCTCAATCCACCTCGAGTAGTAGTCAACTACTATCAGGAACGATTTCCCTTTGAGTTCGAACAGGTCCATTCCAAGACGCTCCCATGGCCTTGAAGGAAAGGATGAGCTCATCAAAGGCTCGCGGACCTCTTGGCGATGGATAGCACAGGTCAAGCAGCTTGAAATCATTTCCTCCAATGATTTTGATAGACCTGGCCACCACACTGAATCTCTGGCTCTGGCTCTGCATTTGGTGATTCCCAGATGTCCTTGATGTAGCCTCTCAAGGATATCAAGTCTCAGAGCTCTCGGAATGATTATTCTCTCGTCGTAGATAAGCAAGTCCTCTACCACACTCAGGTGTCCTCTCTGCTCATAGTAGTGTTTGAGGATCGGGTTATGTGGCATGTAGTCTGGCCATCCTTGAACGCAGTAGTCTCTGATTTTTGCACATACTTCATCTGCTTTTTGTGCATTTCTGATTTCCTCAAATCTCTGCATTGTCACTGGGAGGTTGATGGCTGATGTTGATGCATATGATTCAACCTCATCTACGAAGTTGACATCATCCATTCCTGGCCTCTCTACTGGCGCTCGTGACAAGGCGTCAGCGGATGTCTGCTGTTTTCCTGGAACATACAATGTCTCTGCATCAAATCTCATCATTCTCATTCTGAAGCGTTGGAGTCGTGGAGGCATTTTCACAAGTTCTTTCGAGTTTAGAAGTGTGACCAATGGCTTGTGGTCAGTTTCCACCTCGAAATGAAGACCAAGTACATACTCGGAGAACCTCTCGCACGCCCAAGTAGCTGCCAGTGCCTCTTTTTCAATCACTGCATACCTCTGCTCAGTCTCGGTAAGCGATCGAGATGCATAGCACACTGGTCTACGATTTCCATCAGTCTGCACTTGATACAGGATTGCACCCATTCCAGTCCCGGATGCATCTGCTGCAATGACTGTTGGCAGTTCTGGATCATAATGAGCTAAGACTGCTGTCGAGACCATCATCTCTTTGATCTGTGTGAAAGATCTCTGCTGCGCTTCTCCCCAACACCACACATTGTCTTTCTTCAGGAGTTGACGAAGGGGCTCGTTGATCTCAGCTAATCCTGGGAGAAACTTTCCCACCTGGTTCACCATTCCCATGAACCTCTGTAGCTCTTTCACGCTTCGAGGAACTGGAAAATCTCGAATAGCTCTTGTATTGCTCGGATCGACCTTGACACCAGTGTCGTCGATGAAGTGCCCTAAGAACTTCACACTCTGTTTGGAGAATTCACACTTTCCCTGATTTAGTGTGATACCTGCTTCCTGCAGACGTTGTAGAACAGCTCGTACTCTGATGTCATGTTCTGTTTGTGTTGCACCATGGACTAGCACATCATCCATGTGACAAATCACGCCGTCAAGTCCTTCGAGGATAGTGGACATCGCTCTCTGGAAGACTTCTGGCGCTGACGTTATCCCGAACGGCAATCGGTTGAAGCAAAATCTCCCAAATGGAGTGACAAAGGTTGTCAGTAGCTTTGACTCATCCTCCAATGGAATTTGCCAAAATCCGCTGTTGGCGTCCAGTTTTGTGAAGATTGTGCTCTTTCCCAGTTTTGCTAGACTTTCATCGACTGAAGACATCGGATGAATCTCTCGTTCAACTGCCTTGTTGAGAGATGTAAGGTCTACACAAATTCTCACCGAACCACTGGGCTTCAACACTGGAACCATCCCCGAACACCACTTTGTCGGCTCAGTCACTTTTGAGATCACATTTTGCTCCAACATGGACTCTAGTTCTTTCTTCACCTTCGGTAGAAGCGGATGAGGAACTTTCCTGGCTGTATACAGGCACATCGGCTTGGCATCTGAAGTTAACGTGATGTGGTATGCTGTCTTCAGTTTCCCCAAACCAGTGAAAAGTTGAGGGAACTCAGCCTTGAAGTTTGCAGTTTCATCATCACAAGAATCGACTTCCTCCACTCTGCGGACTAGATTCAAGGTTCTACACGCTTTCCTACTCAGCAATGAAGACTCCTGATCCTTGACCACATAGAGAGTCTCCTTGATCTGTTTATCTCTATGCCTGAGAGTTGATGTCATTTGTCCTATCACAGTCAGGACTGTACTTCCTGGACCACGTAACCTCTTGGTTGTTGGTCTCATGATGTGTTTATTCAGCCATGGAGGGCAATTCCACGGTAACGGAAGGACACTCAGACAAGATTTTTGAACTTCAGGTTCATACTAAAAGAAATGTTTTATTAGTATGTATTAAACTATGGGGAACAAAATGTGTTTCAGTCAAGTGGAAAGCTTCATCAACTTCACAAAGTTTGGATAAACACTAATTAACTGGAAAAACCATGTCCATTTTTATGTCCTTCCGTTACCGAGATAATTAATATGCACATTCTTAAACTACTTAACTATAATGACAATTTTTTGGGGGAGAATTAAAGGCACTTATATAGGTATTATATCTGTACTGTTTCACATCTTATACTAATAAAACAGTTCTTTTAGTATGAACCTGAAGTTCAAAAATCTTGTCTGAGTGTCCTTCCGTTACCGTGGAATTGCCCTGGAGTGGAATCAGACAACACAGTAACGGCTGCTCCTGTGTCTAACTTGAAGTGTGTTTCATTCCCATCTACGAGGATCGATGAACTCCAGTACGTCTGATCGTTCTCGCTGACTTCACCAAGGAAGGGGACATCAATGTCATCGAAATCATCTACTTCGCTGACTCGAGCTTTCCATTTTAGCTTTGCTGCCTTTTGTTGTCCCTGTTCTGGTTGTTTGGCTTGACACACAGACTGGAAGTGGCCCATCTTTCCACATTGATGGCACTTTGCATCTTTTGCGGGACAGCTGGCACGTGCATGATTCTGCCTTCCACACCACTTACAGTTACCCTGCGGAGTTTGAGATGTTTTCTTCGAGTACGTTCCCTTGCTCTTAGGCCTTACGTAGTTTACGGCCGAGTTAGGGCTCTCACTCTCTGCACCTCCCCTCACAACAGACTTGTTTTGTTTCCGGGCTTCTGACTGTCTACTCAATTGAACTGCTTTTGAGAGAGTTAGGTCTTCTCTAGACTGTAGTTGATCAGATAGGGAGTCATCAAGCACCCCAACTACAATTCTGTCTCTTATCAAGCCCTCCTTAAGTCTATCGTAGTCACAGTCCTCTGCTAGCCTGTACAAATCATTGATAAATGTGTCCACACTTTCTCCCGGGCGTTGTGTTCGTTTGTTGAATTTTGCCCTTTCAACAATAATGTTTTTCCGTACATTGAAATACTTCTTCAATGTTGCGATCACGTCATCATACTTTGCTGTCTCCTCTTTCACATTGAGAGACACGATAATATCATCGGCACATTCCCCCATAGCATAGAGTAGCGTACTAACCTGCTCACTGTCTGGCTTGGATGCGAGGCCCGATGCGACGCGATATCTCTCGAACCGCCGTGACCATTTTGGCCATTGTTCTGCTTGATTTAAGCCTGCAACTTTATCAAAGCTTTCTGGCAATGGTAGACGAGAACTTTCCATGGTTCTTCACTTATACTGCTGCCACCATGTAGTATTATTCAGACGACAAAAGGAGAATGGACACATTTGGGTAATACGATTTGGTTATGTTTTACTTTCACTTCGTGTCGTCGTTTTAACGTTGCCAATATATAGTCTTGTATAAAGACGTTATTAGATATTCCCACAATAACGATCTGTAATGTGTACATCCACTGCATCTTGTGTGGAATAGTTACCCTGTAGAGCCATCACCCTGATTTCATTTAGGAGACTTTATTTTTAGTTTTATTTTATTTCATTTCCAGGAACAAATCTTCATATATTTTTCTTCAAGTATTCAAAGAATTTGTGGTCCTATCTTGTTGTTTTATGATAGTCTGAACAGTTTACGATCCAACAAAAGGGGAAGTAACCGACGCCTTTTTACACTACCGTCAGTCGCTATTATCATAAACTTAGTATAAAATTAGCAAAACAAAAACAGTTTGTTAGGAGTATACTGATAATTCATACGAGTTATTGGACAAATGGCACGCCATAGCCTGCATGTACATATAATATTTACGTATGAGGGCCACATATTTGAACACGTACGTAACATTTGAAAATGGAGGTACAGAGTTGAGAACGACGGACCTAATCGGCAGAAGTCTTGCTAGAATTACCGGAAACTCAAGTCAAATTCATAAATGAAAGTAGGTCTAGTAATTTAAAAATTATATTTGTTTGTTATTTTTCATCGATATTGAGTGATTAATATGTAGAGTAAAGGAGGGGGTTTTCGGCCACTTAAGACAAAATCCTATTTTTTGGATTCTTTACTTCCAATTTATTATCATTTCTTGTTCAAATCATGAAGCAAATATTATTATTATTTAAACAAAAAAAAGAATCCCAGAAAAAAAATCATGAATTGCCATTGTAGTGGACAAAACCGTTTTTATTATGAATTTCAAAACTTGTATAATAATTATGTAACCATGCCATAAGATAGAGGAAAATTCACTATCGTTCTCTAGTATTTTATAAATGATTACTTTCCTTTAAATATGCATCAATCATGTAATTGTACTAAAACGGCAATCATGACAATAGCGGTAAACAAGTTTAACCAATCAGCGAAGGCCCTGTTGGGCGTTTCCTTAGATTTTCCTCAGATTTGCCATGCATAGCACCAGTCGCCGTTTTACGTTCAGCCGAGCAACACATATTTTTTTGCTCTCTTGTTACATAGGGAATTGAGTGTTTTCACTTTTGCCCTTTTCGACATTTATTTGTAGACTGGGTCTACTGACATCTTTAATTCATCGAAAGAGTATTTTATCGGCATTTCATTCGTATATTTTGGCGACAATTTAATTTCGAACTGGGTTCGATAATCTTCATTTCTGGTGTTTCCTGCTGACGCGTGAACTGTCTTCACGGAACCCCGACCTCGCGGTCGCGGTTGATCGCTGCAGTGCACCACGCCACGTGGCCATCCATGAACATTGGCAGAGTTCCTCGATCTTCAGGCTACCTTCGTGTGACCTTCACGACATCCTTGTTTGGTCTTCACCAACCATCGTCGAAGTACTTCATCGTCACGCTCGTCTTTATCACCCGACATCCCCAGCAATTCAATCGACGTCGCCGTCGACGAACTAGGATAAGTCTACACGTCCAAGACTCCACAGACTCGAACAACCAACTTCACAGACATCACACGATCTCCGCCACCGTCGAAGACAACTCCGATTCCCTCTCCGAAGTTCTGAGGTAGATCTACCCGTAATTAATCCCCTTTAATCTTAAGTATTAATACCACACGTCATATTGCCGACTTATGTACTTTATTAATTTACTTGTTACATGAAGGCAAGATTTTGTGACTGATATCATTAATGCATTTGTATATGCTGCCTCATAAAAAGGCCTAATTTTTGTACTGGTACACACCGCCTCATAAAAAGGCCTATATACTTATATTTGGCATTGATGCACATCCCCTCATTAAAGGGGCTATACTTTGTTAGTCATTTTTAGGTTCGAAGCCAGGACCATACTACTTGTACTTCGGGGCAGTCTGCTGCAAGACAAGTAGACCACCACTTAAGGTTGTCATTATTGATTGTACATTTGTTACCACCAGGCCTCTCGCCAAGAAATTAAAAACGCGTGGCGCGACCCGAGGGAAAATTTGACCCCCCCCCCCCCCAAAAAAAAAAAAAGTAAAAATTTGATTTTTTTTTTTTTTTTTTTTTTTTTTTTTTTTTAATTTAAATTTATTTTTTACAAGTATTACAAGTAATTTGATGAATTTTTAATACCATACCTGCCAACCCTTACGAATAATTCAGAATATTCTGTTTTTTGGGGATTTCTATGACCAGAAAATCCGGAATTTTTTGATTTTTCAACAAAAAAAATAAATAAAAAAAAAATGATTTTTTTTTTTTTTTTTTTTTTTTTTTTTTTTTTTTTTAAGAACGCGTGGCGCTAGGTCGGGCCCGTCAGGAACGCGTGGCGCGCGCGCCACGCGTTATCTGTGTACGCGAGGGCCATGGTTACCACTAAATATACAATGGATCATACCATTTAAATAAACCAAAGTTTTCCTCGTCTGATTTCGCAATTCAAATCGATTGAGAAAGTGTTTGGGTGTTTTTGATTGATTGATCCCTAGATTGATTGTCGAGGAAGTTGTTTCCTATGTGGTTCCGCTAAGAGCGTTCCATAAGCAAATTTAACCCCTAACACCAACTCAACACCATGACAATATTCATTTCAATTTTCACTGTTTCGGAGACAGTTATAGACCTAGCGAGACAGTTTTCGGTCTCATGTCCATGTGCATGTCCATGTACATGGGCGCCGTGCGTTTCCCCGCTGATCTATAACACTAGCGGGTGGAGCAGGTATCCCACGCCGGAGCTCCCCGGAGCTCGCCATGGCGAAAACTATCTCTGCGGTGATCGGAAATTGGAATCTGAATTAGACAGAGATGTCGTGTGTGCGTTGCGGTGTACGGCTGCATCGATTTACAAATGAGGTTCTTCAGTGACTCTGGCATGTGATGGTATGTGTGGAATATGTGATATGCTATTAAGCGATGTATTTTAAAGGGATTTTACCATGCATCCAATGGACCGGCCGAAAACTGGTGACGGTCGATTACCCCCCCCCCCCCCCTTTACTCTATGATAAAAGTTTAGTACGGTAGCTGTAGCAGGCTTTACAAAATATTGTGTGAATGTACTGCAGTATAGTGTTGCCTCTTTTACTACACAGCCAGGATAGTGATGCAGCTATGTGTGGAGTTATTGAATTGTGAACTAGCGCGCGCCACACCAGTAACACATATGGTCAATTCCTTACACTAATTTCAGCGTGTGGGACTAAATTTTAAGTATTCCTTCAATTCATGTCGTCTTATGACACATACCTCTTTTACTGAACTCGCTTTCCGAACCAATGCTACATTCAAGCGATGAAGTTTTGATACCATGCTTGACATGCATGGTAATGTTCTTAAAGAATTCATAGATGAATTTGACAAGGATCCTCCGAGTTGTCGATAACGTGATGTCACAAGACTGATACGCACGAAATTGTATCCAGTGTTTATATTGATAAATCGGATACGAACACGTTCGAGGCAAAAGTTAATAAAATGAATATTTTATGAAGAGGCGTTAGAGGCCTTTAGGGCACGGGGGCTACTCAGATTTAGTTTTGACGGGGGTGTGCCGCTGAAGCCTCGAAACCCCTACCCAGTTTTAAGGGTCATTAAGCGGATTTTTTTTTCTCAAAGTAAAGCCCATCTTTCAAAAATTGTGGGTGTTTGCATGGCAAAACCCAGATTTTTTTATAATTTTCAAAATTTTGAAAAAGCGGACCCATATTTAGGGGTATTTGTGTTAAAAATTGGACCCATGTTTAGGGATTTCTTGTGAAAAAGTAACCCATTAGAGCGGCACACCCCTGTATGCCTTAATATGTGAACCCCCACATACTCCCCCGGGCTATATAGGGTCTATAATTTACATCCAAGAAAGTAGCTTAACTTTTTTTATTTCGTTTTTTTTTCTTAGATAGTGGAAGTATCGTATAGTATATTCAAATCGCTTGGGTGTGATCGGACGTTGAGAAGTAGGGGAAGTATCTTCTCTATTTATACCCCTTATTAATATTAGTTCCCTATAGCTGGAGTCACAGTCTTTTTTATTGTAATTTGTCCTAGCTCCTTTCTTTTCCCTTTTTCATCAGTGGTTAGGCGGTTAGGCCTATCACAAAGCTTATTGATATCATCAGTCCTATATAACTCCATAATCCACATTGTCCATATATAGCCTAGACCTCGCAAGCTTTGGATTCCGATTTAGAACATAATGATTTAATTTCCCTATCTACATTGAGCACGTGCATGGGGGAGGGGGTGGAGTTGAAGGTCCCCCTTCTTTTTATTTGATATGTATAAACTTCCATTGAAGTTCACATATTATGATGATTACTTTTGGTCATGTTACTATAATTGAAAACGGAACAATTATAATGAATCTTTAAACGAATGGGTGGAACCGATCGATAGGTCTTCAAGAATGCCAAATTTCATCGATGTTTACCCTTCCCGCTCTCAGACATTGGGATTTATTGAAAGTCGCCATTCATTGTCATCCTAAGTTTTCTATAAATATTCAAAACTCTTTTTTTTTTATTATCATTATTATTATTATCAGTATTGTTATTATTATTAGGAATAGTCATCATCGTCATCATCAACATAATCAGTATCTCACTCCTGAAGACGGACAGTCAACCTGTCCGAAACGTCGAGTCTACTCTCCTGCTCCTGCTCTGCAACTCTACTCAACTCTCCAACTCAATCCAGTCTTTTACTCAAACCTCTCATCCTATCTACAACTTTCTGGTTTACAGTCCTTTTCAGGACTATACTCACTTCTGAAAGATACTCTTCCTTCCAATCTCCACTTTCTCGCCTTTTCTATTTTCACTTCTATTTTCTATCCACTTTCCTTAGTCCTTCTAGGACTTTACACATGGTGTACCGTAAACCTCTACCGTGATTATTCATACCACCATGCAAACCTTCAAACATAATCAGTATTATTATCATCATCATAATTATTATTACTATGATATTATCATTATAATTATTGATATTGATGCGCTACCTGAATAAATTTAGAGGTGTCGTGGTATATACTAGGAGTTTAAATTCACTTGGCTCTCAATCCAAGGGTTGAGGGTTCGAATTCAGCCCGGCCCTATAACGTCCTTGGGGCAAGATATCAATTCATATTTGCCACGTACTCTCCACCCAGGTGTAAATGGATCCGGGAAATGGGTACCTGGCAATTGCTAGGGCAATGGTAATTGCATGCAGGGTCCTCATCAGACTTCCCTGAGAAAACAAAATTATAATTGTTATATTATTAGTGTAATTGGAATGGGTCTTAAAGTTTTTAATCATCTTCAGAGGTCCGTATTAACACTTTTCATATACAAGCGAATTAAACGGTCATACTTACACGAGTCAGCTGTGCATGTACTAACATTATCCAACAAGAGTAACCATGGCCAACTTGAGTCCCAACTTTGGCGATTTTAGCTCAATGTTATGGTATATTACGACATGAGGTTGCTTTTCCGGAGATTATTTCAAAAAGTAAATTGAATTACATTACAAGCATTGTAAAAGACGTATTTTGGGGAGGCAGTTGCCCCCATCCCCACCCCACCCCCCCCCCCAAAAAAAAATCAAACGTGGTTCGTTTCTAAATTGACATCAGTGATTTACAAACGTTGTCGAAAGCTTGAATTGACATGATTTCCCAGGGTTTTTTCTCAGTTTTTTTTTGTAAGTTATCCTTTTTTGTGACGCGGATGTTTTTTCTGCCCCCCCCCCCCCTCCCAAAAAAGTTTTGAAGTGCTCAATACGCCACTGGGTCTTGTAGAATAAAATATTATCAGTCTGTCATCGTCACGGGAACCAGGTAATCCCTGTATGAAGCCTATGGGAATTAGGAAATTAGAAGCTTGTTGTGGTAATACTTAAACGTTTCCGACCTATAGCTATATATTGACTTCAACAAAAATAATTTAATATATGAGCATCGGATCAGCTTGATTCTCCAGGGGCGGATCCAGCTTTTTGCCAAGGGGGGGGGGGGGTAAACCGCCGAACCCCCCCCCCCCCCAGATCCGCCCATGTTCTCTTGATGACTTCTTTAAACAAACACACGCTAACGTTTGAGCGACAGACCGTTTCGAGGAATTGAAACGAAATGGGGATTTCCCGGGGGATTTCCACTCGTGAATACATAAATATGTTTTTACTATCTTTGGTATATCGTTTGTGTTAGATTCATGGTGTATTACTCGTTGTTGCTCCGATTCACTGGTGAGTCAATCAGACATTGTCTTTTAAATTGCAGATTAATGTTCTATATAGTCAAATTGTTATCAGAGTTATTAATTTAAGTGACAGATCTGCGTGTATATTATGTATTCCCGGAATGTGTTGTTTCATACAGAATAATATATGCAGTATCATAAAAAGTTCCGAACAACAAAGCAAGGGCCGGGGAATTCCCCTGCTTTTTTACAGGTAAGCCGAGTCCAGAACCTCGTGTTCTGAAACGAGCGCTGAACAGTCATTGCGGCCACCTGCAGAATAGTGTGAAGTAACACTGCGTTTCCAAAAATCAAAGCTGATGTCATGAATTTAATGTTATCGTTTTCATGTAAAATTCACTTGTCAACTTTTGTTTTCTTTATATTTAAACATATTGAATTGCAATCTGGTGTGAAATGACAGCCCTCAATGCATTGACCGCAGGGGCGGATCCAGCCGGCGGCCCAATTCGTGAGAAAATATTTAGCGACGACTCAGCCGACCGGCCGAATAAGTGGGTGGATTGGTGAGCACCCCCCCCCCCCCCCCCGGCTCCCTCCGCCCCTGCTTGACCGAATGAACGTCTAACTTATTACCTCTATACGTTTTTTCGTTCTTCGTTTATAATAAAAGTTATCAATAATGCATTTCTTTCCAGAAAAGTAGGACTAACTTGCTTCCAGCATGGCACCAACGTACTCGAAAGTACTCGACGACGATTCACTCATTAACAAAGTGAGTGAAAGCATCGATGCAGTCATATACTATGTCCGCCTCGGTCTCGATCTTTTAGGAAACGCAGCGGATGTTTCCAATGTGTTGGGGAAACCAATACCACACTTTGAAGACGCCATGTTTCAGTGTTTGTATACATGGCGTAACGAACAGGGCACGGGGTGCGAGGAAACATTGATGGAGATTTTTGAGGAACTTGGGCTAGAGGATGCACTGGCCCTTCTTAAGAAAGGTAAATGTTGTTCATTTCCCTTTTAACTAAATGATTTTTGACACTTTTAAAAATTCTTTCTTACTTTTCTTCAGCCTTTTCCCTGTCTGTTTTTCTCCCCCCTTGTTATTATTTCTTTTGTTATTCCTTAATTTATTTCCTGTATCAATTACCAAAATGTATTACCAAAACAACAACAAAAAAGCTAGTCAACGTTGGTCCCGTTGGAACAAATTTAATAATGATACAAACAAAAAAATCTTAGTCATTAGTAGACTAGCTAATAATCTCAGAGAATAGAGAACATTTGCAGTTTCAGACGTTTAACTGAATTATTTATATATTTTCGACTTGCCATATTTTCCGAAGTATTCGGAAGCAGACTCCTAATTTTATAACAACATTATTATAAGCATCTCAAAAAAGTTTGGAAACTTTGTTTGATTGATTTTATTTCTGCATTTTTCAACACAGTATAAAATAATATACAATCTAGGTACATAAATTGTATAATATTAAAAAAGTTAAAATACATATATAATCATACCATGATATAAATCAATTGAATAATTATATCTTTCCCAATACAAAAACAGTTGAAAAATCATTTCAAAATTGTATGATCGATTATATCTCTTTTGTCATGGATTAATCATCATTAGGGTGTTAACTATGCATTCAGGTATATGAGTTAACGTCCCCTAACAAGCAGATTGCAAAAGTGACTGTGGTTATATTTACTCTTCAATTTGCTCATTTAGCTCAAACAAGGTATTTCACATACGTACCTGAAAATTAAACATGAATAAAACTTGAATGGAAAAATATATTGATAGTAAAGTTGTAATGATAACATGGACAAAACCAAATATCAACACGTATAAGTAGGTTACTCCACATTAATGAATCATTATTTTCTCTGGTTCAGTTTTGCTTTGATATTGCACATTGAAGAAGAAATACAAGAATAGCAATTTAATAAATGAAAATGCAAGTGGAAACATAAGCATATAGACATTGTTTTGTTCACTTGATCTTTCTAGTATGAGTTCAAATATTCAAGGTGAATTAAGCAGTCGAACAACCGTGAATTGTCGCTCACGACAGAGTGGAGTGTTAAAGGTAAAGACCAGTATTGGAAACGCCCCAATTTCAAAAAGTGAAATGGAAGCTCTCATTACCAATCATGTGAAAGAATATGTTTTGACTAATACATGATTTGCCGGGAAACCGCCTACTAATTCATATATTTGTTCAATTTGTTTCTCTCATGGTCTGTGAGAGATATAGGGTAGTCCCATATACATCTTTCTGTGTATAGTGCTTGTAACTTTACGAAGAATGGGCAAAATTTCTTATCATTTTGATGATTCCAGAACCTTGCAGATGCTAGATGCTAGATGATCAACCTTTTCTGATCGATTCCACAACGTTTCTTTCACAATGCAATCGCATGACCATAACTGGTCTTTACCTTTAAAAAGATGGCTCTGGATGTGAAGAGCGTTTTAATATAGGCGACGAGAGGAGATATTGTTATGATTGTGTATTCATGGAACTTACCAGAGGCGGCCCTCCGGAGGGGGGGGGGGACAAGGGGGTACAGTCCCCCCTCCCCACTTTTTCAAGCACCCCAAAAGTGCCCCCTTTTACATAGGAAAAGTGCCCCTTAAACTTTTTAAGAATTGCCCCTTTTTACACAGGAATAGAGCCCCTTTTACTTTGTAAAAGTGCCCCTTCCCCTTTTCAGCTCTGATAAGTGCCCCTTTTATTTGGACAGCGTGCTCCTTTTCCTTCGACAAGTTCCTATTTTCCTTTGCAATTAGTGTCCATTTTCTATTCTCGTCAGTGCCTTTTTAATCTCTAGTAAGTGCCCCTAGTTAGGTACGAGAAGTGCCTTTTTTTTTTACTTTTGATAAGTGCCCCCTTCACCTCTGATAATTTTACTATTTAAATCTGAGAGGTACGTGCCTCTTTTACTTTGACAAGTGATCCTTTTCCTTTGAAAGAAGTGCCTCTTCCCCTTTTAATAACTACCCCCATTTTAATTCGGATAAGCGCACCTTATATTTTCACATGTGCCCTTTCTAATAAGTGCCGCTTTTCCTAATGATAATTGCCCGATTAAGAAAAAAGATCCCCTTCCCCTTCTCATAAGTGCCCCTTCACCTCCGATAAATGCCCCTTTAAAATCTGATCGGTGCCCATTTTCTCCTAACTATTGCATATTTTCCTTTATTACAAGTGCCCCTTTTTCATTCACATAAATGCCCCTTTTCATATCTGTTCAACGCCTCTTTTCAGGTGCGATAAGTGCCTCTTTTCACCTCTGATAATTTCCCTTTTAACAATATATAATAATATCTTATAAATGCCCCTATCAAAATCTGATGGGGGCCCCTTTTCCGTCGACAAATGCCCATTTCCTATTCTGATGACTGACTTTTTCCATTCTTGGTGATTGCCTCTTTTTTGAGGGTGTAAGAAGTACCCCATTTTTACCTCTGATAATTACTCTTTGTACCTTGGCACATGCTCCTTTTCTTTCCTGATAAATGTCCCATTTTCCTTTCATCATTAAACGCGCCCTAGCTAATTTCAAGCGACTGAGAGCAATTTCCCCCAAAAGCTAGCTCGATACGCTCGCACGCATCTATAGATGATATACTTATGATACTATCAAAGGTCTTTTCAGTCTTCCGTTATGAGAATGTGCTTATAACCCCATTAGGATTGGGTTTTTTTCCTCCTTATAAGATGTAATTTTTCGCACTGCGACCTCACACATCTTAAAATCTTTACTCGCTCGCTCGCAAACAATGTTTTAAACAATCAAACCCAACTGCAAAGCATGATGCTTAAGCAATATGTTGTATGGTGTATCAAGTGAAAAGAATCATCCCTGATAATTGTATTCACAATGTAGGGGTATATACCAATGTCAAAAAAATTGTATATTTTCGCTTTGAGATTTCCCTTTGTAGGTGCCCTTTTTTCTCCAGAAAGTGCCCTTTTTTATTGGTGCCCCCCACACTTTGGGAGTCGCTCGGCCGCCCCTGGAACGTACAGTACAATCAAATAACGGCAATTAAAAAAGTGTAAAGTTGCAAAATACACGGCTCTCTTTCGACTGTGCAATACTTCTTTGAAGAGTGTGTAGGGCTGCTTTGCTTCCAGTTGACCTTCCATGAACAACATACAGGTACACACCGTGCATGCACTGAAACAAACGTAAATGAAGTCCAAAAAACATGCAAGCACTAAAACAATCATGATGCCTTATCGTTTAAACAAAGATGCAAAACCCTTCATTTCACATGAGTTCAACTCTGTTTGAAGAAGACAAAAAATATTAAGAAAAAACCGAGTATTTTAAAATGCTAGAACATCTTTTTGGAAAACACCAGCTTCCAGTTGCCTATTCACTATTCAGGCCTGTTGAACATTTTGTCAACCCGCTATATATATATATATATATATATATGGAGAGAGAGAGAGAGAGAGAGAGGCATATCATGCTTAGGAAAGTTAATGACGAAAAACTGTAGCGAATATTGCCCGACATGTCACCATAGTGCATAATATTTCATTTCATTTTCGGATTTTTTTAGATTTTGACATTCATGGATTATCAGTTGGGAACAAAAGGCAGTGTCATTTACCAAAATCACACTCTAGCTCTTATGTCAAAGAAAAAAGGCTGCTTTGCAAACAATACCAGTGCTTACCAGTGCATTTTGTAACTTTTCACTCTTTACCTTGCCCCGTATTCTGATGTACTGCTCACTCCATGGCAAACTTACAAACATACTATACAATATGATATCATTTCAAAGCAAAATAAATACATCATCTAATGAAACCGAACAAAGCGATGATTATGCCATGACACGAGAGATACAATCAATGAAATTCGAGTTTCCAAACTTTGAGGGGTTTATATACAGTGTATCCCAGAAAAAAGAAACCGAGAATAACCGATTTTGCGTGTATTACGAGCCGGACTTTGTTGTGTGAAAGGTACCCCTTTACCGGAGATTTTGGGGACATGAATGCGGGGGGGGGGGGGGGGGGGGGGGGGGGTGGAGATTTTTTTTTCCGCCCTCGCACGATGCCCCAAAATCGGGTACCATCGCCCGAGGCCGGGTTAAATATGACTGAGGGCATAAGCAAGCATTTTGATTCATGCATGCAGATCAACAGTACAGAATATCTGGAAGAGCCGAGGCCTATCTCTCAGTCTGAAGGTCCGTCTGCTTCAAGCAACTTCTTTCTTTGTTGCTACTTACTGAAGTGCGTCCTGGGCCATGACAAAGAATAACAGAAAGAGAGTTGATGCCTTTGAAATGTGGTGCTACAGGAGGCTGTTGCAGGTGTCATGGAAAGATAAAAAGACAAATGTGTGGGTCCTGGAAAAGATTGGAACAGACTTGACCATCAGAAGGGGAATCATAGAAAGAAAACTTAACTATTTTGGGCACATCGTTAGGAGATCTGAAGGTATTGAGCATCAAATACTGCAAGGAGCAGTCGAAGGAAAACGGGGTAGAGGTCGTCCACCAATATCTTGGACTGATGATATCAATAAAGTGTCTGGACAAGGAATGAAAGGTGCAACACAAATGGCAGGTCACTTTGCATTGCGTGCTCTCGTGAAGGCCACAGCAGCGCTTTACAGCGCCACCTGAAGTTGTTGATGATGATGATGATGATGCAGAGCTGAGCTACAGTCTTCTTTCGGTGCCATTATGTGTCTTTACATATAATCATTAAATTCGTTATTCTTTTTTTTCAGAACGGCAGAAGGATGGGAGCACAAACTGTTTGAGTAACGATAAATTCCTGTACGATTTGGTCGAAAAGATAGACTGTCTGTCTTATTACACCAAGTTGGGCACACGACTATTGAAAAACGCCGCAAAAGTCCAGTACCATATTGGGCTTACTGCACCATCGTACGCTGACGCCCTGTTCAAGTGTATGATTCGGTGGAGAAACGAGAACGGAGCAAGTACCGAAGAATATACCAAACTGAGAGCAATCCTGATGAAACATGGACTGGTAAAACAAGTAGAACTGATGGATAAACTTGAAGGTAAATTTCTGATAAATTTCAGGACAAAAATCAGGATATTCCATGTACATGTAATAAAGATTGAATTTGCAGATCAGTATAATACCAATATGTAATGCGGAGGGAAGAAGTGGCAGGGACGAGACAAAAATTAGAAAATAATAACAGCATCTTAAAATAAATGTCCTTTTGCTTTTCAATCTTTTTTCGTTAGAAAACTATTCCACCATAAATGCAAAGATCCCATTACAAAACATTACATCCTATGCTTTATCATGGATGTAAGCTATTTTTAGACTTTAGGCTAATTTCATCCCCAGTGATGTCTGATTGAGTTATTATGTTAAGCACTACATGCATAAGCTATTACCATAAGTGGTGATATTAGGCGTTTGTTCGTTTGTTTATTTATTTATGGTGATGGTCTCATCAGGATGAGTAGATTTAGTACCAGGTCGTTACGCCAATTTGTGCTAACGGACTAACTCCAAACAAAGTCCAAATATCGACAAAATCTAACTAGGGCAGGCTTCTCGAAACCACCATCAGTCTAAGTTCTTGGACATCCCAAAGAAAAGCGTATTGTTGAACTAACACGCATTTCAATGGGATGTTCATGAACTTAGAATAACGACGGTTTCGAGAAAATGGCCCATAGGTCTCATTGGTCTCATTGGTATGACTGGGATGTAATCGAGAACAATCATTTATTATGATCGTCCCAGATTCGATTTCTGCTCATATTATTCTTCCAGTAACCAATTCTATTATGTGTTCATGCATGTTGATAGTTGTCTTATACATAATTACAAATTTATCATCATTTTTCTTACCTGTGTTCATGAAATGATTCTGACAATCTGATTTATTCTTGACAGATGAGTTTATCGACACATGTTTACTGATCAATAATGTTGGGAGAAGATTTAGATTTTTTATCTATATCAAATTAATAAAATTCTCAGATTCTTTTAATGGACAGAGGTAAGATGAAGTTATTCCGACTTTATTTAATAGTGTGTTTCTCTTTTCATTTCACAGATGAGGTTACAAGCTCAACCAATAGCGCCATCAAAGAATCAGAAGCTTGTCTCTAAACACGTATATGATTAGTTCAGATATGACTTGGTAAACCGCCGCAAATATAAATCAAAACGAAAACTAAAATCCGCCCCATTTTTTTACATCTAAATAAATGTCATCTGCGCACAACAAAATTAATGTCCATTAATTTATAACTGTTATCATTATTTTTATTACAAGTGACGCGCTAGTGCCCTTTGGCAAGGCATTAACCCTCATTGCCAAGTCCCTCGCAGAGGACTTCAAGCCGTCGGTCTCCTGGTTGTTTACTTACAAGCATGCACGTGATCTCTTAGCAGTCAGGTAAAACAGACCAGCCACCCAACCAACTTATAACCTTTTATAATTATTTTAAAAAGTTTGTAAAAATATTATATTCGTGTATTACCATTTTGTTTGGTGTATATAAAATTAACAATTTCAAATCTCTGTATATTCTACTCCCATACCCCATGAAGGTCGTTAAATTTCAATAAACTAAACTAATTTAAACTAAACTAAATCGAGCTATGTGATATAACATACAGAAACGCGTATTGCACTTACGTCATCATTAACATTTTAAAAAACGCCGCGGTTTACCAGCGCATATCTGAACCAAGAGAAACCAGCTTTCCAACCCGCAAAGAGATACCAGCAACTTCATTCCGTTAAAGCAGAACAAAGAAAAAACAGAATGGCAAAAGTTTGAAACAAATTTGACAAAAAATGAGAAAGTTATGAATGTTTGAAATATGTGATCATTACATCTCTATATGCGTATTCCAAGTTTGCCAGACGATGGCCTGTTTGTTTTGTTTCAAAATACTAATTTGTGGTTATCTTCTTCATGTACTAAGAGCTTCCTCTTTCACGACACTACTTAAAATATATAATGGATAGCTTATTGTTATGGGTCTACTTCTAAAAAGGAAAGATCGTCCTGAGTAAAACATTTTGAGCAAATAAAATGTACTTCTAGTCATTTTGAGGGTTGTAAAAAGTGGGGGAGTTTTCCGGCACTACCGTATAATTATTAACATCACAGTCACATCACCGATTTAACCAATTTGGCCTTTCCATAATGTTTCGTGATTACAACTTTCTTCAATATGTCATAACTTTCTAATTTTCTGTCCGGTTTCTTTCAAACTTTCATCAATCTGCTTCTTTGATGTTCTGCTTTCTTTAAAAACACTTTGGTATAGTATAGTTGAATTTCCCTTTTACTTTGGGCAGAACAATCCGTGTTATATAGAACGGCACGCCCAACAGAGTGTGTTATATTGTAGGTGTTGGTATAATCATACACGTGTAGTGATTGTTAACTTTTTTTAAAAACTTTTTTACTGTGAATTGGAAATATTGACAGCTTTTTTTACATTTATTTATAATTAAACTACTCGTTTCGGCCAATTTTGATAGAAAATAAATCACAAGCTAAAAACAATGTACACCCTAAGAAACGTAAATTATGTGGATGTTGAGGAGTGCAAAATTTCGTCAAACATGTTTTATGCTACAAAAAATAATTATAAAAGCAACTTTTAAACATCAATAGGATGTCGCTATTCGGCAAATAACATAACAACAAGGTGATATTGAATATGCATCACACTTTGCTTTTAACAACATCTTACTCTTGCGACAACAATCTTATAAACACCTGGGCATTATTGTACAAAACCGTCGTAGATACAAGTCCGTCGACATCCCATGCACTGAGATGTAAGTTCAATAGGGTGTCGGCGAACTTATATCTATGACGGTTTCGTGAAACGATGCCCTCGTATATACCAAAGAAAAGGAACATGTCGAAATGACAAATGTGATTCTAGATTATGTGCTGTTATGTTCTGCGATACACACGCACATTATGGTCTTTATTTTGAACAACAAAAGAGTAAAAATCAGAAACACAACACAATAAAGCGAAAAGAGAAAAGCGAAAAACACATCCAAATATTCAAAGCGTTACTTTGTGAATATTGTTTCATTGTTAGAATGTCGTAAAATCTACTTTTAAAAAATCTACTCGTCAACTGTGATGAAGTGCCGATGCGTCTTTCAGCTGAATAATATGAGTTTCCGTTTTATTATAATAATAAATAATAATAATAATTATGTGAACTAACTCTATTTTCTACTTCTTATCAGTCAAAATTTCGACAGCTAATATATAATTAGAGACATTGAGAGCTGCTGGTATAACCAGTTCAGAACTCGGGTAGTATACTATACGATACGTTTAGTTAAGAAAGCAATGATACATTAAAACAGTCAATCATAGGTGTACATAAGCTCGACGTGAACGGCTCTTCATTAATGACGTGATTTCTAATTTTCAAGTAGATAAGATTGAATAATAATTTAAATATTTTACATTTCTACAGGTTTTATTTTTATTTATGTATTTTGTTTCCATGTTTACTTCAATCTTTAGACAGTTTTATTTCAATTTCGAATGTTTTTTTCCATGATAATTGTACTTATCGTTCTTTTTGCGCAGTTAAAAACAGTACTTTATAGACTTACTAATGGATGAAGACATAGTATACGGTGCATTGTGCTCTTACTTCATTATACAAAAAGTTCCTGTGCTTCCATCAAGCTTCCACCAGGTTCAAAGTCATTCCAGATTTATAACAGGGGTGGATCTGGGGAGGGGAGTGGGGGGACGAGATCACAGAGGTCCGGAACCCACCCCTCCCCCCTTTTTTTTCTTGTTTGGAATTTTGGAAATGATTGCAACCATTTACAAAATCCTAGATCCGCCCTATAATATTCAGATCGTCAGTACTGTATACAAGCTAAGTGAAGCAATGTTTACGTTGTGCATAAGCTTTCGTAAGGTTTATATTTGATTTTTTTCTTAGAGCACAAAGTCTACCTCTTCAAATCATGTGTTTTAATATAGGGGGAAAATGTAACTGGTCACAAAGCAAATGATGACAGCCATATGAGCCACACTTACAAAATAAGTTAAACTGCAATACCTTTATACGTTGAAGTATTTCATTCTTGATATCAAATATTTTGTTACAACTTCGCCCGTTAATTTACGCTCAAAAGAATACACAGGAAATAATAATTTAATGATCTCATGATTTTCTATTCTCTTTACGAATCATGTTTATCATTTTCGACCACAGCGTAAAACAAAATACCTGGATATTATATTAATGTATTCTATACATCAGGATAAATTTCATGACCTTTTTATATTGTACTGCGGGGCAGTGCAGGAACAAAATGCGTGCAAAAGTAAACGGGGCATTTTTAAAACACATATTAGTATCCAATTATTAGTCATCACATGTACTTTTACTGTATGGAAATATCGTAACAAGAATATGGAAGCTCAAGACAGGTATACAGTACTTTTCAGGTACAGAACTTTTTGTATGACTATCTGTGAATAGAGTCGTGGTTAAAATATGAAACGATTTTTGCTACGAAAATCTTTAAACCAAAACAATATTCTACAGGTTCTATACGATTATAAATCTCAACAATATACTGACAAAAACGTCCAACATTAATTGCTTCAGATATTGTTTGTAGATCTTACCTCCCCACTCCACATGAGTACCTCTCTGATGTATATTTGTCATCGCCCCACCTTTCCCTATCTTGCACCCAAGCTTATTTTATTAAACATCACGGTTATCGATTTTTGTTTTCTTCTTCAAAATGATAAATAAAATACTTTTTGAATAAAATATCTCTGGCTCTATAGATCTTATGATGTTGAAGTTGATTTGGTGGCATGTTTTGTTTGTTTTTCTTAGTATATTTTGTAACGTACATCATAAGTACAAGCAGATAAAGGTTGATTTTAGCAGGGTCCACATTAAAATCAAACTCATTTATAATGCGACGAAGATATTAACAACAACACAAATTTCTCAGATAATTTAGATTACGTTGATATTTTACTTCAATGAATTTATTTTGTGAAAAGAATGACAATACATACAATACTCTATGAACTTACAACTATATCGGGTGTCTACAAGAAATGGAATGTATGAATCATACGCTTACAAGTCATAAATACAATGTGAAATATATCTATGCCAAGTAGGCGTTGTTATCGTACTCCGAGACTGATTTGGTTGCATGCTCGTTGTATGAAGCTCCGTTGTAGTTAGTATCCACTTTCTTCTTTGACGAGGAGCTCATCTTGCATACCATGACGACTACCAGACCGACGGCGATGGCGAGTACGACGGAAGCTGCCGTGATCACGCCTATCACCCATGGTTCGAGACCGGAATTCGGCTCCACTGGGTTAGCCGTGGTCGCTTCAGGGTCCGTCGTCATCATAGACTCCGTAGTTATCGGCGCCACATATTCCAGGGAGGCCGACACCAAGTTGGAAAGATCTCCCGCATTCCCTGCTTCGTCTATTGCAACGATGCCAAAGAAGTACACCACTTTATCCCCTCGTGCAGGTAATTCTACGACCAGCGACTCAACGACACCCGACGTCCCAACCGTAGAGAGATTGCCCGCTATGATCTGGTGATCCATGAACGGGTCGCTGGTGGTGAAGTTTTCTCGTAGGCTGTCGAATGTTGTTGCGTAGCGGAGGTCGTAGTAAGAAGCTTAAGGAATTGATTGAGGAAAAGCAAGGTGATACGATTATTAGATGTAGTGGTGTTGGTGTTTGAGTTGTGTTGTGGTTGGTTGGTTGTTTGTTTGAGGTGTTCTGAGTTGGCTCTGATATGGTGCAGAAAGACGATAAAAAGAGTTGCTCTAATCCGTAGTAATGTATGTGTGAACACAACAGAGGCGGATCCAAATTTGTTAGAAAAGGAGACCAAACTTTAACATTAAACTTCCGTAATCTCTTGGTAGCCTAGCTATATAGGCTAAGCCTATACTGTAGGTTGGAGCGCTGTCGATTTTTATCCTATATAGATGTATCCGTATGCCAAATATTATGTCCATGTAATTGTTTCACAATTACAAACATCATTGGAATCAATATGTATGTTTATCAACAAAATATAACACATTATACGATTTGGTTGATTGTATCGAAGTCTTACTTTCCATGTAACTATAATGTATGTATAGCAAAGTGACCCTTGAAATTATATTCATAGGACATAAAAGAATATTAAATCTCCAGGAGGGAGATGTTTTTAGTACATGTACTCTTTTGAAGAAAAAGTTATCCTGAAAAAAAAATATGAAAGAAATAAGAAATAATCACCTGTGCCCTGGTCGTAGTCATCGCCCACCGCTGTCCACTGCAGCGTCACGCTTGCATTGTCGTAACTCGTAGCAATAACACCGAGATCGGTGATTCGTGACGGAGCGAGCTCATCACCGGTGGGAGCAACGAAATTCTCGACCTCAAACACGCCGCCTGACCCCGTCCGAGCGAAAGGCTCGGCGGGCTCGTATGTCGCCGGAGAAGGAGTGTATCGATCTGTGATGATAAGAGTTTGCATGAAAAAGCAAAATCAGGAACATAAAATTCTCACAATAAACCAATTTTGCACTGCTGATTATTCTGCATATCTTAAGCATTATTTATAGATAACTTTACTGTTTTTATTCTTGTTTATTCATAATCCATTCAAAGGATTACAATAATAGATATTGATTTTGTTGTCGCCACAGTGAAAATATAGTATTCATGTCGACATATTGATAGAGTCGGAACATTTCTCCGCACCCTTGGAGTGAACCCAGAGACGCCCACATGAGTACTTACCCGGAGATAACGGAAGACCTCTCGAACTCCTCTTCGATCTCGAACTGATTGACGCCGTTGAGTCTTCGTTGTTCACCTGTACCTTAATGCTGTATCGTCCATTGTTGTCAAATTGTAAGAAGTAGGCCGAATAGACGCCATCATTCTTGGTAATGTCAGCACCTGTGAACGTGAAAATAAGTAGCTTTAGGTGTATTTTTCTTACCACTTGCGGTTTCAGGGGCAGAAACACCCCTGGTGTGACATACTTATGGTTTACAAAATGCCGGGACAAAATGAAAATGAGCCCCTAATCTTGTGTTTTTTGCCCCCCCCCCCCCCCCCCCGCGCCCTCACCCTCCTTAGAACTTTAACAAAAAATGGCACCTGCTAAAAATATATAACTTTTACAGATATTTCCTCCTTGATATGCACTGGTTCCGCTGTCCACGAGGCGTCATTCGTGATGCTATCGTATAAACATTGAAAGCAGCGATACAGATTAAACTGGCGTTTAATTATTGCTTTCTTGTATGCCGCATGCATACAACTTTCATTTACCTGCGCCATTATCAAAAAGTGGAAGATACGTGGTAGCTGCCCCTGGGCTTTCTATCACGGCCTGAACACCGGCATTCACGACAGGTAGGTAGCCTTTTCGAACTTCGGCGAAAATCTCGAGGCTTGGTGTCACAGTGTGGTCTATGGTCTAAAACGGGGGAGGGGAAACAAACTAATGTCAAGTTATATAATAGCTGCCGATCAATTAACTTTCCTCAAATGTATAAAGTGAATTCTAGAAATGTTATACTTTAAAATAAGATCTCCAACGTCGATAACTTAATAATAAACTGAGTCAAATTCATTAAATATTGATGAAGGGTGATTTTTCTTGGGTTTAAAAGATTATTCATTTCATAGTGCATGGGGTGAGATATGTTGATTTAGTACAGTGTCGGATTTAGGGGATACAGTCGGCCCTTGCTCGTTTTATTGGTTCAAACATAAAACAATGTTCTCCCTTGAATATTGAGTCTGCCCCCAGCCCTTTTACTTAATCCCGGATCCGCCGGTGATTAATATGGATTAATACCTGTGATCCAACGATGGCGTTGACTGTGATTGGTGCATCGGTTTGTGACGTAGGTTTGGATTCTATGGTAACCAGTACGGTCTCCTTCTCGTCAGAATCGCTGTCCACAGAGAACCTCCAAAGTCCTGTCTGTTTTTCAAAAAACAAAATTAATGTTCATTCTGCGCTTCTCTCTGCACCCCATCTCTCCCACACCTTTCTGCTCCTCCTCCAAATATTTAAGGGTTTACAATGCACGGAGCCATCTCTTCATTTATCCCTCCCCTCCCTCACCCCAACCCCGAGTTAGATGAATTTGAAACTGTAATTTACGTAACAAACATGTTGCTGACGAAAGTTTTCCCGAAGTCTTTATGAGAATGAAATGAATTTGGAATTATACCATTAAACTGATGTTCAGTTTCACGGTTGGAAATTATGCAGCGCCTTTGATGGATTTTTTTTTTAATTGCCTGCATCTACCCCTACTTGTGTGTTTCCCTACGTTTGAGGAGCGTTTAACTTGCGACCATGTAACAGAGTAACTGTCCTTACCTTGGCCGTTTCTTTGATGATCACGGCGATGATTTGAGATGTATTATCTCTGTTGTACTGTGTAGCGTCGGTACGGTCGATGACGGCGCCAGTAGGGTCCGTGACCACCACATTGATGGGGTCATCGAGCCAGGAGAAGGTGAGTACTGTGTCCACGCCCAATGTAGAATCGATGAGAAAGGTGTCATCTACGGAGCCGTCGGCGGGGATTTCCAGGGCCCCGCTATATAACTGAGAATTCAAAGATTTTTTTTTCTTCTTCTTTCATGATGATTTGTTATTTTCTCCTTTGAGGGGGGGGGGGGGTCTCATGGGAATATATACATTTCTCTTGATTACACACTCAAATATTTGCTGTTTTCTTGTTCTTGTTATCTTTTGTACTATTTAAGTTAATTTTCAGGTATTTCTATATAATAAATGGATTATTTCTAATACCATATATTAGGAAGGGATTCAAAGGCGAGTCCGGGGGTGTGTAAGGCAGTGGCGGATCCAGGGGGGGGGCCCGGGGGCCCGGGCCCACCCCCTTGAGAAAAAAATCATGTAAAATCACGTGATTTTTACGATTTTGGGGGGTTGGGCCCCCCCCCCTGGCGCTCAAGGGGGGGGTGCAAATTGAAATTTTTTTGAGGATCAAAAAAAAAAAAAGTGCTCACTACCCCCCCCCCCCCCCCCCCCCCCCCCCCCCCCCCCCCCCCCCCCCCCCCCCCCCCCCCCCCCCCCCCCCACTGAGCGATTTTTTGGCCGGCGCGTTTTTCAAATTTTCGGGAGCAAAAAAAATAAATAAATAAATAAAAAAAAAAAATAAAAAAATTGTGCTCTGTACCCCCGCCCCCCCCCCCCCCCCCCCCCACTGAGCGACTTTTCGGCCGGCGCGATTTTCAAATTTTCGGGAGCAAAAAAAAAAAAAAAGTTGGGCCCCCTCCCCTAAGAAATCCTGGATCCGCGCCTGGTGTAAGGAGCTCGAGGCACCTATGTTGAGAGATTAAAAACACCTTCTTTTTCTTCGATAAATACTGTGTTGCGTGAAAACTTAAATATGGTGGTTGTTGTTGTTGTTGTGTTCTTTTTTGCTTGTCTATTTGTTTGTTTGTTTTCGATTTTTGTTTTGTTTTGTTTTTTTGATCATGAAATTAAGAACTGAAACGCTTTTATTATGTGAGAACCTTTTCTTTTCTTTCTTTACATTTTACCTCGAAATAAATTTCACCCCTACCCTTTCAGATAATACTGGATCCGCCCCCGAGGTTTGTCAGATTTGTGTTTTGGGTCTCCATTTATCATTACAGGCCTGTACCTGAATGGGTAAAGTCTCTGTGCTGAGGCCGGGTCTTGTCGAGACGGTAGCGGTGAACGCGTCGTTGAGAGCCGTCGAGGTGGCGGTGTCAGGGTAGAAGAAACCGAGTCCGTTGGTTCGGACCGATAACTCCAGCAAGTTCGGATCAGCTGCATCGCTGAAAGCTGCATTTCGACAATAAAACTTAGATAAAATTAAATCAATTCAAGAGTCAATTTGTTGTCCACTCAACCATGAATATAAACAGCGATAAATATATAAATAGTATATGTATTGCATTTTTTTAAAATTTTTATTTATGGAAACTGCCCCCTACCCTAGCCCCCGCTGTGTACAGTCATTATTTAGTGACAAAGCAGTGGCCTCGTATGTGTGAGGCCCCAGGATCAAAACCGTGTTGATGTGCTATATTAGTGCCCTTTTGTGGGGCATTAATCCTCATTACTGTCATTTATGACTTAAGGGCGTAGGTCCCCTAGTTGATAAGCATAGTAGCATACACATGCTTTAGCAGTCACGCAAAACACACATTGGCAAATTATTATTCAATAAAATCTAAGCATGTATACTATTATCTAGATCTATTCTTTTTTAATTATTTTTAAAATATATTCCATAAATTGGGGTAAAACAAAAATATTCCAACTATATGAGCGACAGTGTAAATTAAGGAAAATCACGGAATTAAAATATTTAACAAAAACATGACAGGCCACAACAACAAAAACCAAAACGTAATTTTTTACACTCCTGAAATTGTAACATTCTCCAGAAATCAGAGAGGAATGCAAGTTTCCCTCCTTTTTGCAAAATATTGATTAGTGTTAGGATTAGGGGGGGGGGTGTATAGTACATGTGTACATTGCATGCAACATATTTTGGAATTTCCTCAATTTTATAGGCGTAATTGTCTATGTATGGACAATAAAACTTGAATATTAGATCTTGAATGTGGCCATTATTGAAGACATTTTATTTTTTCGATCAACTTCATGTACATGGAAAGTCGACATTTTACCTATGGTATCGACGATGACCCCGGCTTCTTCGACCTCGTCAAAGACTTCGTCGATGTATGGCTGTCGGTTCTGTTGTCCATCACTGATAAGGAGAATATAACCGCCTGCCGGGTCCTCCATTCCCGTTTCCCCCTTCAAAATCTGACAAAAACCCAAACCAGTAAAATTAATGTACACACGTTTGAAGTACTGGTAAATTCAATAAAATTGCCTCCAATGGTCGATTAGCGTAAGTAATAGGGACTTTTAGATTTGCGTGGACTGATACGTATGACGTCCATTCAAGGCAATGCATTAAAACGACGTCGATCGTAACAATCCACGTTGTCGTTGTGCAAATCTAAAAGTCCCTAATAACGCATTCGAAATGACGCCTCGTCTGCAAGGGGCATTAGGATATCAACGGAGCTATCTAATGTTTTCAACAATCTTGCTCACTCTAAGCCCTCTATGTCAGCAAATGACGAAGCCGTACAGTGTAAGGTTGATACAATTATATAGTCAGTGCATTAGTTCCCTTAAGAAAGAGATCATTTTCTATTGCTATGTCGGAAATCAGATAGGGTTTAATCCGTTATGTCAGTTGCACACCAGGCGTCATTTTTTATGACGTAGGACTGCGTCACTGACTTAATTTATCGGCCTTATACAGTGCGTCCCAAGAATTATCGATGTTTTATCATAACTTAGTCACAATTAAAATTGATAAATGACGCATATTTGGAAAGCTTAGATCCTCCTCTTTCATTTGATGCAACTCATATGATGCATATTTCACGCACAAGTGATTAAAATGAATTTGAAGAGAGGAAACCAAAAAGTTATTTGGCGGATGGTATCTGAATTTCAAGAAGAACATTACATTTCTATAAAGTTGAGTTTCTGCCCTTTCATAATGCACCTCAATCAGGAAAAATAAACAAGGAATGACAAAGTTCTGTTTGTTTAAAGTAGTGCTTGCATTTCCATAATTTTATCAAACGAATATTCGTTTTCACTGGCTGCCTGCCGTACCAACAAGCATAATTGACAACAGACTTAACTCCGTTTCGTTGACAATCAGCCATGCTTAAAGTCTTTCGTCTACGGCTGATTGTCAGCGAAACGGAGTTAAGTCTTTTGTCAACTCTGTGCATTAATCACCTCATTGAGGGAGCTAAATGCCCCTCAGGGCACAGGAGAAAAGACTGAACAACTATTTGAAAGAAGGGCATGAAGATGGCGAGCGGATGTCGAGATGGATTTGCCCGGAATGCACAAAGAATATTCATTAGATCGCAACCACTTTCGAAAAATCAACCCTTAAGGCAAATTTAAAGCCTTGTAGGCCTGTTTCACGTATTTTAATCCGAACATGATTTTTATTGAAAGAATATGGTATTGAGATTGTCCTTGAATTAATTTTTCGAAAGTAGTTGCGATCGTGTTGTTTTATTTTTTGTTCTGTTTTCACTACCCGTCCAAATATCATTCAATTAACACCTTCCGGGTCATTAGAATCGGATTGTTTTATTTTTTGTTTTGTTTTCACTACCCATCCAAATATCACTCAATTAACACCTTCCGGGTCATTAGAATCGGATTGTTTTTATTTATTTTTTATTTTTTTAACTACCCATCCAAATATCACTCAATTAACACATTCCGGGTCATAAGAATCGGGTTGTTTTATTTTTTGTTTTGTTTTCACTACCCATCCAGATATCACTCAATTAACACCTTCCGGGTCATTAGAATCGGATTGTTTGTTTTTTTTGTTTTTTTTCACTACCCATCCAAATGTCACTCAATTAACACCTTCCGGGTCATTAGAATCGGATTGTTTTATTTTTTGTTTTGTTTTCACTACCTCACTCAATTAACACCTTCCGGGTCATAAGAATCGGGTTGTATGAGATGGTGTTATCATTATGAGAACAGCATTATTGAAACCATTAGATTAATGATTAAATAAAGGGAAGAAAACGGGGATTCCATCCCATACAATAATTTTACATAAAATATATGTTTTATATATAATTATTAAATATGTTTTTGAAGGGAGCTGTCGGGAAGTTTACAGTATATAACTGGGAATGGGCAATTAATCACTAATTGATGGCCTATAGTGCATACTCACTTTGATTCCGTCCAATACCCCGCACCCAATACAAGTCGGCCCATTAGCAATACTCGGCAGTCCCATGACGAGGTCCTCACGGCTGTTATCGGTGATTTCGGTTAAGTTCTCGATGATTCGGGAATAGTCGGAGAAATGCGCTATCCCGACGAAGCTACCGTCATCGATGGTGTAGCGAAGATATTGAGTGGCTGCCTGGTTGAGTTTGGTCAATCTGTCATTGCCCTAGAAAGAACAAAAATATAAATAAAAAATGGAACATACATTACAGCTAAAATGCTATTAAAACAAGGCCCTTTTCAGATTTGCCGAGTGTGGATCCCGATCTTTACCGAATACGAGTGTTTTCGTCGTATTTGAAATATTCATGGATCAGTTATGTCAAGCCACCCAGGCCATGTTGTTAATCGAGTTCTTCATAGTTATGCAGAGCTATATTACTTTGGGGCCTTTACAAATCAATGCTTAAGGAATGAATACTCATGACATTAATGTTATGTCTGACAACATGGAATGCCAAGTCATACCAGACTGTTGATGGAATTATCTGTGGAAAGTGTCAAGAACACAGGCAATATTACCATTGCTATTTTGTTTTTGTATTTTGATGATTGTATTATCATGTAAAGATCGAATTACTTTGTAAAAACAGACAATATCAGCCTTGAGCTGCAAGTCATGTTTTTTTTTAAATAGTAAACAATTCAATCAATCAATCAATGTCCTTTGCTTAAAAAAAGTGCAAAATGAATTTGTTTATGTAAAAGTTCTTTGTATACAAAGACGACTTAAAAGATATAAATTTCAATGAGTGCGAAAAATTGAACCCTTCAAAAGTATGATTAAAAATTATATCTGGATTCATATTATTATTATTATTATTATTATTATTATATTTCAGCGGGTCTTTGAACATCTGGGGGCACCTTTCAAATGTTTCGAGTGAATACTTACCCCCATACTCCCACTGACATCGAGTACGAGAGCGACTCGCCTGTCTCGAGCCTGCACCAGCCTGAATGTAGGCGTCGTGTCGAAGTCTTCTTCGATCGGGGGGTTGTTGTCGTCGATGAAGTCGTCTGTCTCGAGCATGACGTCCCAGGCGCTACGACTGTCGCAGAGTTTGTTGTGCTTGTTTGGGGCTTCGCGGTTGTGGTAGCCTGGTCCGTCATCGCTGTGGCAGAATCCGGTCACCTGTATTGCAAAACGAATTGAAGTCATGAATGCATATAGTTATGATTTAAAACGATAGGATTGGAACGTCCAACCTAAACGTCCGTGTGTTAACGATGCTGACCACGAGGGGACTTTCATCGACATGGTTGACGAGATATATTTAATTCTTCGACGAAACGTTCTCTTGCATTTATTAGTATTTTCATGCTACTAATTTTTTTGTTACCCTCTTCTTGAATGCAGTGTAATCCCTTTCGGTAGGCCTATAACATATGATAATTGGCGAGGTCTGAATAAATAAAACAAAACGAGGTAAAAAGAAACATGTGATGGCGATAATAGAAGGCGTCCTTATACCTGCAGTCACACCACCAAACCGATTCCAGGCCGATTCTTGACCATAGGGGTAATCAATGTCATTTTTTTTTGGAGGGGGGGGGGTCAGATCTGCGCACCGTAACACATACATTTTGGGATCAATTGCAAATTTAAAACTATGATACTGATTGGCAATTTTTTTTTTTTGGTCATTTGCAATTGTCGTTGGCAATTTGTGTTACGGGGTCTTATCGATATCGGTCTCGTCGACGTGACAAGGGTATGATAAAAGAAGCTTACCGAGTCCAGGAACTGTGCATACATGATGGATCCCGGCGAGGTTTGTCCCTCGAGATCGGGGAAGTAGAAGCAATCATCTTCGTAGAGGCCTGTATCACGGTCACGCTGACAAGGAGCAAATGTGTTGATGTTGAGTGCCTCTCCATTGAGCTGGTCGGTGCACCGGGTGGCGACGATCTCACCGCGGGAGTCGGCATAGAACTTCTGGACGCCATCGTCGTCCGTGTGGTATTCATCGAAGAGCCCCCATCGAAGATGACCCCATTCGTGAATCAGGAGCTTGCCTATGGTAGGAAAAGAGGACGTATGTAGAAATGAATCTATCGATCCACCCAAGCTACCTTTCCTTAAAGGCTATAATGAACTCATGTTCCATTCTCTCATCTTATTCTACCCCCTTTCTCTCTCTCTTCCTTCTCTCTCTCTCTCTCTCTCTCTCTCTCTCTCTAATGCCCCTCTTAGATCCCGTCTCACGATCACTTTT